>NC_134486.1:71460173-71694650 GCF_040206685.1 Ascaphus truei | reverse complement strand
CTTTAAGTAGAAATAATGTAATCGCAAGCCCGTTGGGAGTTATCAATACACCATCGTCAGAAGGAGAGAGTGCCAATGATCATTTTAAACACGCTGCTAAAGAGTAAATCAAAGTTTTATCCTGGTTGGTGTATGGGAAATTTCCTCGAAATGTTCCAACAGTCTATTCAGGAGGATTTTGAGACAATGATTAGGAAACACAGTAGATTCAATGACAATTTGAGTGTATCCGAAAAAAACTAATTGAAACTCCTCAAAAAGATAAAACAATAGTTTTCAAACAGGCAGACGGGGGGGGGGGGGAGGGGGTAGTTATAATGGATGTTGAATAGTATTTGGGTGAGGCAACAGGATTCAGTATGATCAGGTTACATATGAATGCCTAAAGACAGGTCCCGCATCAAAATACAGAGAGGAACTTTTGCTCTTACTAGATAGAGGTAAATCATTGAATATATTAACAGATAAGGAATATGATTACCTTAACAACAAAAATCCGATGACAGCAGTATTTTATTTCCTTATGAAAATTCACAAAAATCTGGAGACCATGGGGGAGACCGATAATGTCTTGAATCTCTCACATCCAATGTATCTGAATATATACTGTAGATGTTTTCGTACAAAAATATGTGGTTAAAATTAGGTCCTATCTGAGAGATACAATGCAGGTAATAAACATGCTGGCAGAGCTTGATTGGCCGCAGGATTATTTTTTAGTCACGTGCGATGTAACCTCGCTCTACACATCGACTGTTCACATTAAAGCTTGTGAGGCAGTGAGGAGGCCCTGGGGGGGGGGGGGGGGGGGGGGGGGGGGGGGATCCTGAGGTGCTGTGAACAGAGAGCATTTTTTTCTCTCATAAGTTTGTATTGTTTTTCCAACAATTGTGGGAGGAGGGTGGGGGGGGGGGGGTGGAGGAATGGTGCATCATTCTCGACGTAGCAATTTCACATAGTAACATTACTTAATACATGACCACTGGCCCAAATGAATAGTTTTACCCTTATATATACACATTTCAACATCATTTCAGATCAATTTTGTTCATAACCCTCTTTATCTTATGTTTTTGGGATGGCCGACCCCCCGAGCAAACAAGAACAGAGAGGGCCTCATTGGAGGATGTTGGACTGATCTATGGATGGGTGTACCTGCATTTTGAGAGTTTCATATATCAGCCACGGCTGTCATACCTTTTGAAACTTTGAGCAGGAATCCCTCACAATCCCAGTGAGTCTCTCAATTTTGAGAGAGTACCATATTCTTGTTCTTATCTGGTTAAGAACCGGCAGACTTGGGCTCATCCCCACCTGTGCTATGGCATAGCGTGTTGCTGTCATTATATGGCTAATACGTTTATTTTGGTACCTATCCATGTTCTCCTGAGGTTTGTTTAGGAGACATACCCATGGGTCGAGAGGCTCCCAGGTCATTCAAACTGGACATTCATATTATTTATAAAATATTTTACCAGGAAGTAATACATTGAGAGTTACCTCTCGTTTGCAAGTATGTCCTGGGCACAGAGTTAAGACAAATTATACATGTTTACAAATACAGTTACATAATGAGCAGGGTATACATTATATACAAGACATTGCATGCACAATTAAAGATAATTTATATTATGGGTGTATGAAACAGTTACAGACCAGATTAAAATGTGTGACAGCCTTAGATTTGAAAGAACTTAGACTGGTGGTGGATGTAAGAGTCTCTGGTAGGTTGTTCCAGTTTTGGGGTGCACGGTAAGAGAAGGAGGAGCGGCCGGATACTTTGTTGAGCCTTGGGACCATGAACAGTCTTTTGGAGTCTGATCTCAGGTGATAGGTGCTGCATGTGGTAGGGGTGAGGAGCTTGATCAGGTAGCTGGGTAGCTTGCCAATAAAGAATTTGAAGGCAAGACAGGAAAGGTGAACTTTGCGCCTAGACTCGAGTGATGACCAATCTAGTTCTTTGAGCATTTCGCAGTGATGTGATGTGTGTTATAGTTGCATTGGAGAACAAAACGACAAATTGAATGTTTTGTAATATATGGTCAATGGTTAGAATTTACTATCCATTATTTTGACTTTTTTTGTAGCTGCCGGAATACATTTTCTGTCTTCAGCTATTAACCTGTGATTGACTGGAGTTTCAGCTAAGTGTCCCTTCTCCTGTACATGTTTCTGTTTGTAGTATATTAATTTGTATACAGCAGGTTATTGAGATTACAGTGAAATAATACCAAGAACAATTATGAATCTTCCACAACAGTTTGTACTGTCAATTTTTGGAAATAACAGGGATCATACAGTGCTCCTCCACTCCATATTGAGTTTCTATCATTCTATGCTTATGCTATTGGCGGCGAAGGGCACTGCTCTGCCTCTCTCTCACCTTCCCAGGCTCCTCTCTCACCCTCGCCTCTATCTGCAAATTGGTGTGCAGATAAGGGGCAGTGGCATTATATAGGTCCAGTTGTACTTTTTAACAACAGATTAATCCGCCGGTGGCATTTAAAAAAAGGACAATGGCAGATTAATCCATCATACATTTTTCTTACAATAAAATGACGTATTAGAAATAAACACATTCAGCGGGATGGATTTACGTTAAACCCGATGACGGATTATTTAAAATCTGTGCAATTGAGCCTCATGGACGGATTTTAAATAATCTGTGCGGATTATAATTGGAACAATCTGCCAAAGGATTTTGACGTGCGGAACGGATTTTGAATGAAAAACCCGGGAAAAAGATTTGGACTGGTTCATCAAGAATGTGTCTTATTTTCCACGAGAGGGTGATGACTTCTCTTGAGCTCTCAGCATAATTAATTTACTACTATTTGTAGTACATTTGTAAATGTAATGGGGTGATTGAATAGGAAAGCGGAAGGCATACAAATGCAGGCGTGGGAACATTGTCTTTGCTGTAGTTACTTTGTACAAATTCTGAAAAGTCTAATATTAATGTATGAGTTGGTTGTTTCAATACTGCAGCGTATAAAATGATGCTAATTTGGTAAGGAATTAAGGTGTTCTATTCTTTGTTATTTACCTTCATCCGGTTTTCTACTAAACAGTGCTATTTTATTCTTTGGTTTTATCATGGCTTATAACTGTACCCAAAAATACTATATGTCACTGCAATAGAACATAGCAGGCATAAAGAATTCAGAATAGGACAATGGCCAGGATAAAAAAAGGGGGGTTTCATCCTTAAAATATAATGTTAAAAAAAAATAAAAAAATCACACACACACTACTGTATACTCTACGTGTTCAACTTTACTCCCGGCCTACCCATAGCAGTGTTAGGCCTCGTTTGTAGTGCATGCTATAGGTAGACGTGACATCACATCATGCACTGCAGGCATCGGGAGGCTACACGTAGGCGTTACCATGACGTCCCGTGAGCGGTTCGCACTCATTGGCTGAACCGCTCATGTGACAAGGCCCGGAAAAAAACAATTTCTGAAATCTGCACATGCGCGCCGCCATTATTATCACGGACTTAAACAGAAAGAGGCTGCAAAGTAGAGACACTGGTTGTTATTGTGTCAGAAAACATTCCATATTGTATCCAAATTTACCATGTATGTACATTCTTGCTCAGTACAACATAACATGGCAGCACAGTCATTAGTGCTGTTGCACGATCTACATGTACTTAGCTTTGCAGTCTTGTTTTGCATTGCAATTCAGTATATGAAGATGGGTGCTCTAATAGTCCAGACATATTGTTTTATATTCACCAAAAATGAGGAAACACATATGACTCAATTATGGAGTGCGTAACCTACTGGGTGAGTGAAATATGCCACTGGAAGCATAAATATCCTGAAGGCAACAGAAGAATTGATGTAAAACACCCTTCGCTGTACCTCATTGGAAATAGCTATATGATAGAGTCCAGAACTCACCCCAACATGTAGTAATGAAGATGATCCATAATAATAAAATATTTGAAGATCTTACCAACTCCTAGAGCCTGTTGTGATCCTAGTGGCGTGTCCAGCGCACTGCCCAGGGACACAGGTGTACAAAAATGAAAAAATATTTTATTGTCAATCAGACATGACAAACAAGGGGGTAAGCACCCTCCAACGCATTTCACACAACAAGGTGCTTTATCAAGGAGCCAGAGGAGAATGCATGAAAGCTCAGTGTCCAAACCAACAGGTCAAATGTCTCTTATCTCACGTCTCTTCCTCTAACTCCTGCTGCCTCCACGTATAGCTGCTGTGTGACACTGAGCTTGCATGCATTCTCCTCTGGCTGTTTACAGGACTCTGACATTTTGAGCTTAAACTCTGTATAGTGATTTCTGGGTGCTGCTTTGGTGGTTGGGGAGACTAGGGACCAGGGAAGTACCTTGAGGTCCTTTAGACCCGATGGAACGGGCCAGAGGAAGCGGTTATTCCCCGAAACTTTGCCCCCCTGATTACCCTCCCCCCATTGGTTTTATTTTCCCTCCACTGTCTTTGTTTATTGTTCACTCTCTATCCCAGTGTTCCCTATCCCCTACCACCCTCACTGTAGGGTTTTTGTCTACCCAGTAATGCCACATCACTCCAGGTTTAACTTTATTATTTTGTGCATTCATTAAATTATTTACTTTGGCATGTACAGTGTTGAATCTATTATTCTCTAGTCAGCGAGTGCTGGAACCTTAGTTTGTATTTACAAGAAGTGAAGCTGTCCACTAGTTTAACTCGTTTAGTGCCTGGATTGCAATGAGACCTGAGGCAGTATCACTGAGACAATAGAAGTGAACAGGCTTTAAGTTTAAGGGGTTAAACATGTTCATTCAGAGTCAGATCTGACTCAAAATCAATAGGCAGACATGGATCAAACTAGAACCGAACAATGTGAGAATCCAGACAATGCATTAGATCAGTACTTGCTGTTATTATAATTCGCCTAGCTCCATTCGTATTGTTCGATGCAGACTTTGTTATATGATGCAACCGGATACATACCTGTAGCATAGCAATGTCCTGCGGGCGACCACAGTAATGGAAGAGTCACATTATACTGTGTGGTGGCCCATTGTGATGGTCACATTGTGTATCAAGCTAACATTTTGCAATTGTGTGAGTTCAACATGTAACATCGAAATAGGTAATTTTTGAATACGTTTTAACATGTTTGGTTGATAGCGAAGAAACCCCACAGATAATCGGAGAATATATACATGGGATGGCCTCAGCATTGCTGTGACTAATAATTATAAGTTAAACATGTATTAATGGGTGTGGGTGAAGGAAGACTGCTGCTGCTGCTGCCTGTGATATTTACTTTGGAGGTGAGATACACAATACAGAATGTCTTAAAAATATGTATCTGCTTAGCTAAGAAAAATGGCCCTGCAGAGGAACCGCTGTCATGTGCAAAAGGAAAAGCAGAAAAAAGGACAACATACTCTTGATTTGTTATCTTCAATGTTACACAATGCCTCTCGGAAAGAAAATACTGTATATCTGAATTAATGTACTTCCCCCGGCTGCAATGTGACCTAAACTTGTAGATCACCGAGAACCCAGCTGTTTGTAGGCTTAATAAATGAAAGCCTGGGATGCATGTTCACATATAGACCACTTCTGTATTTAAACCAATAAAAATAGAAACATTGTGTGGTGCTAAGAGCCATAAACAGATACTAAAATATTGTGTAAAAACACAGTTCCAATATAGATGACCCTTGGAGCATGAATATATATATATTAAAGTGTGGATAGGTACTGTAGGTGAATTGACATGCTTGCCTGGGAACCTCACAGTCACAGTTGTAAAGGTTTATTACATTGAATGTCCAGAATTAACAGTGTGAAATAAAGATCCAACCATACCTTAGATCAGCAAATATGGGGAATATACCATCATCAAACAAACTCACTTGAATAATGCAGCATCCTGATGCTGTTCTGTGTCCTTGAGTTCTGGGTGTGCCTTCCGTATAGGTAGATAGAAACAGTAGAGGTAGAAAAACAGAGCACTACTGCTGGGACAATTTGAAGAAAAAGTTTGCTTGTGTAATCCATACAAATAATTATTTATTGGTAATGAATTAAAAAAAGAGTGATGGTGTAGCCCCACCAACGCGTTTCATGCCGTAGCGCTTTATCAAGGTATACATAATTGTGTGCCAAGAATACATTTATAGGTCTATACTAATTATCATTAACCTTTCCACAATCATATCTGGGAGCCTCCCCGTCGCCCTCAGCGCCTTCCGTGTGATGTCAACGCGTCCTGCGCATGACCCCGGTGTCCGAGCTGCGTCACTAGGTCAGGCTCCATGCGTGATGCCACGCCGCCCGGCAGAGGACAAATGAGCATGTGCAAATCCTCAGTACCAAAGGCACCTGACACCACTGCACTGGATCAGGCCCCACGAATGACGTCTCCACGCCCCATCCAACCGTGGCCGTGCGCGCGACATGCACACTTCCAGGCGCGTGAACTAAATTTGAATCAAGTAAACTTTATATAGACCAAAAGGTTTCTTGCACAACACAGAAAAAGACCCAATAAAAGACCCACAAAGGGCCACAGGGTAAACTGGGGCACCGTTGTGAATATAAAATCAATAACAAGAAATTTATGTATAATGGACACCTTGCTAGAGCAACATGTGGTATAACCCTCAGTTGACAAGATGTCTAGAAAAAGACCATGTTCTTAGGGGAAAAGTATATAATGTACTATATTGTAAATTAATTCACAGAAAATTCTTTGGATAGTTGTTATCCTATTATCAACCCCTGTGGATCACATTATATTAAATCTGTTTAAAATGATTTAATTTGAAAAAAAAAAAAATGTATATAAGTAAGTTTCCTCTGTTATGTCAGCCCAAATCATACTAAAAAGTACAAATTCACATAAATACTAGATTCCGCATCCAGAAAAATTCAATGTACACTCACATGGCCGCCTAGTGTGTTGTATACACTCAGAAGCCACAGTTTAACATCAAGGTGCTGATCTAGAGTATATACTCACTCTGATATAAAACATTATTACCCCTACGAAGGACATGAACACAAACCGGAACAAAATAATGTATAATAATATATCTACTATATGCTCGCAAAGGAAATTTTAAATATAGTATCTCTGAAACATCATAGGGGTAGGTTTATTGGCTCATCTTCTTTACATAGCAGTTACTGAGCCCTACCAATTTTCCAATTAGTGCAGGTATAATACACCCCCAGTGTCAGTCTGGACATCACCCTCCATTGAATGGTGGGTGAAAGTGTAAGGCTGACAGAGAGAAATATGTGTAAGTTTTATTATATTCACAACAGGGAATTTGTGCACCCAGTTTTCTTCTACAGTAAGGTAACTATGATACTGGCTTTAGCCAGATTTTAATTACACTACTCACATAAGCATATGCTTTATTTAACCCCTTCAGGGCTTTCACACTTTTTTCACCAGTCCATGGGACTACTATTACAAATATATATAGTGTAGGTACCTGCATACAGTTGGGTTAGTGGCTCTCAATGTTCATTTTCAGGGCTCTATGCAGTGGTAGATGGGGACTTTTGCCGCGCCCCTTGCGTCTCCGGATGGGTGACTGTCACACGTTTGTGTCTTCAGACGCACTCGCGTTGCGCGTTCAGGCGTGTTGACGTCAGACACTTGTGCCGCGTGACGTACCCAGAAGTGTTGGCGATTGGCGCATACTGCACCCTGGTCCTATTTAAATAGCACTCCAGAGGGTAAGTAGTTATTCACCTTGCTAAAGGGCTATTTATAGTCCGAAACGCGTTGGTGTGTTTTTTGTTTGTACTTGATCCATTAAATTAACTTTATTTTTCATAGTGGGAACGCATCCTTGTTGTTATTTATTTGGCTTTTTTCTCTTCTGTTTTTTCTCTTCCTTCATCATATTATTTTATTTTAGCCTAATTGGTAGGAGCGCAGGAATCGTTCTTTTTGTTTTTCTATATGTAAGGCCTATCTTTTTACCAGCAGCAAACTTCAATAGGGAGGAGCGCGGTATTATGTACAGTTTTTTTTGCCAATCGATCACAGGAGAACAGATCGATCTGCAACTTAGTTAATTACTTATCATTGTGTGGATTGTACTGACGCACATATTAAAGGGGGGGGGGAAATAAAAACGGCAGCTTGGACTGCTGCTTTAAGCCTTGATCTGCAATAATGTAATGTAATGATGTAATCACACTCCTCCATGCTAATTCTTACAGCAGGTAAGCTAATACTGGTACATTACAAGCCTTTATACATTACAGATAAGGCCACGCGTATGGTGCCCGCGACCGGCAACGCGTGACGTCACCTGTCGCCGCTAGTGAAAGTTATATTTTGCTTTGCAACGGTGTCGCAGGCGTACTGGCATTTGATTTGTTCAGGGGCTGTCACATGAGGCGACAGCCTTTGAAAAATCAAATATTGCCAGCTTCCAAAGTTCGCAACGCTGCTTCGTCGCATTGTCGCCGTCGCGCTTACTATAAGCGCACACGGCGGCGACAATGTATTTGTTTTTGGTCGCGTCGCCGTCGCGGCACTATACGCACGGCCTAAAGCCTGTATACATTACAAAACAAATATAATCACTGCGCTTCTCCATGTAAAGAGCATGCAGCTAGTGAAGGAAATGGCCATACAAATGTGCAAAACAGAAAGTGAATCCCTGCGCTTCTCCCATAGGGATAGCAATCAATGGGGAATATATATATATGTATGGTGTAAATATCTATAAGAAAAAAGGAGACTTTTGGTATACATCCTTTGATCAAATAATGCCAAGCCTGCTAACCACGTCAAGGTAAGTCTCTTGAGCAGGTCCCTACGCTAAATGCATACTAGTGTTATGTGAAATAAGCCCAGAAGGGGTTAAAATATCAAAGCATATGCTTGTATAACCTAGTGCAATTAAAAACTGGTATATACCAGTACAGATACTCACATGTAAGTGAAGTGAAATAAGGGGACCTTGCTAGGAGATTATATACCTAGAAGAGGAGGGGCTGGCCTGCCACAAACTGCTCAATAAGCAGTTGCAGGTGATTGGCTAAATATATTCAATTACACCGTAGTAGTGTTGCCCTCTAGGAGCGTGCTGCAAAGGATTAAAATCGGCCCAACAAATAATGTAAAACAAATATAATCACTGCGCTTCTCCATGTAAAGAGCATGCAGCTAGTGAAGGAAATGGCCATACAAATGTGCAAAACAGAAAGTGAATCCCTGCGCTTCTCCCATAGGGATAGCAATCAATGGGGAATATATATATATGTATGGTGTAAATATCTATAAGAAAAAAGGAGACTTTTGGTATACATCCTTTGATCAAATAATGCCAAGCCTGCTAACCACGTCAAGGTAAGTCTCTTGAGCAGGTCCCTACGCTAAATGCATACTAGTGTTATGTGAAATAAGCCCAGAAGGGGTTAAAATATCAAAGCATATGCTTGTATAACCTAGTGCAATTAAAAACTGGTATATACCAGTACAGATACTCACATGTAAGTGAAGTGAAATAAGGGGACCTTGCTAGGAGATTATATACCTAGAAGAGGAGGGGCTGGCCTGCCACAAACTGCTCAATAAGCAGTTGCAGGTGATTGGCTAAATATATTCAATTACACCGTAGTAGTGTTGCCCTCTAGGAGCGTGCTGCAAAGGATTAAAATCGGCCCAACAAATAATGTAAAACAAATATAATCACTGCGCTTCTCCAAGTAAAGAGCATGCAGCTAGTGAAGGAAATGGCCATACAAATGTGCAAAACAGAAAGTGAATCCCTGCGCTTCTCCCATAGGGATAGCAAGCAATGGGGAATATATATATATGTATGGTGTAAATATCTATAAGAAAAAAGGAGACTTTTGGTATACATCCTTTGATCAAATAATGCCAAGCCTGCTAACCACGTCAAGGTAAGTCTCTTGAGCAGGTCCCTACGCTAAATGCATACTAGTGTTATGCGAAATAAGCCCAGAAGGGGTTAAAATATCAAAGCATATGCTTGTATAACCTAGTGCAATTAAAAACTGGTCTATACCAGTACAGATACTCACATGTAAGTGAAGTGAAATAAGGGGACCTTGCTAGGAGATTATATACCTAGAAGAGGAGGGGCTGGCCTGCCACAAACTGCTCAATAAGCAGTTGCAGGTGATTGGCTAAATATATTCAATTACACCGTAGTAGTGTTGCCCTCTAGGAGCGTGCTGCAAAGGATTAAAATCGGCCCAAAAAATAATGTATAACAAATATAATCACTGCGCTTCTCCATGTAAAGAGCATGCAGCTAGTGAAGGAAATGGCCATACAAATGTGCAAAACAGAAAGTGAATCCCTGCGCTTCTCCCATAGGGATAGCAATCAATGGGGAATATATATATATGTATGGTGTAAATATCTATAAGAAAAAAGGAGACTTTTGGTATACATCCTTTGATCAAATAATGCCAAGCCTGCTAACCACGTCAAGGTAAGTCTCTTGAGCAGGTCCCTACGCTAAATGCATACTAGTGTTATGTGAAATAAGCCCAGAAGGGGTTAAAATATCAAAGCATATGCTTGTATAACCTAGTGCAATTAAAAACTGGTATATACCAGTACAGATACTCACATGTAAGTGAAGTGAAATAAGGGGACCTTGCTAGGAGATTATATACCTAGAAGAGGAGGGGCTGGCCTGCCACAAACTGCTCAATAAGCAGTTGCAGGTGATTGGCTAAATATATTCAATTACACCGTAGTAGTGTTGCCCTCTAGGAGCGTGCTGCAAAGGATTAAAATCGGCCCAACAAATTTTAATCCTTTGCAGCACGCTCCTAGAGGGCAACACTACTACGGTGTAATTGAATATATTTAGCCAATCACCTGCAACTGCTTATTGAGCAGTTTGTGGCAGGCCAGCCCCTCCTCTTCTAGGTATATAATCTCCTAGCAAGGTCCCCTTATTTCACTTCACTTACATGTGAGTATCTGTACTGGTATATACCAGTTTTTAATTGCACTAGGTTATACAAGCATATGCTTTGATATTTTAACCCCTTCTGGGCTTATTTCACATAACACTAGTATGCATTTAGCGTAGGGACCTGCTCAAGAGACTTACCTTGACGTGGTTAGCAGGCTTGGCATTATTTGCTTGTATACATTACAAGCCTTTATACCTTACAAGGCTAAACTATGATGCATATATATATAAAATACATATTTTAATATAAGCAGGTGGATATGCTTCTTGTACTGCTTAGCAAAGTGTCAGTGGAGCCCTTCCAAACATATTTCAATACTGTTCGATCTGTCTATTCAGAGTATCCCAGTGACTCAGGATACATGCCTCGGGTCCATAATTACTTTCCAGTTGGTCTCTGACAACGAGACCAATCATGAACAACTGTGGAGCTGTGAATGGCATCATCTTTTACACGCTCCCGACCTATGGCTGAAACATGGAAGACTGGGTGCTGACCAATAAGGAGCTTAGGGAGTCGAGGTCAATGCTCCAGCTTTGGCGTAAGTACTCTCCCATCAGGCGGGTGTCACACTCGGACTCCCTTAACACTCCATCTGGCCTACACAAAGGCAAGACCTCTAACTCAATGGGTGCCTATCACTCAGAAACCAGTCACTTTGCTATCCACACAATTATGAGGCCCCAATCGGTGTGTGATAAGTTAATACATAAACGCAGCTGCTTGAAAAGCATGTTTGGTGCATGTGATGTTTGAAACACCAGTAATAAGTGAAACATGGCCACAGAACATGTACATGAGTGCTAAACATCTTCTAAAGCTGCATATAAAAATGTGTAAGGAGTAGCTCAGTGGTAAAGTTAATGAATATGAAGCGGGTGATTCTGGTTGGGAACCCAGTATTAGCTTCTTGACCTTGGGCAAGTCCCTGTATCTCACTGTTTAAGGACCAAAATTAGATTGTAAGCTCTACAGGGCAGATATTCATTATGCCTGTAAAAGTCTATGTACAGCACTACATTAAACAAACAAATATTAGAATTTTCACAGTTTGGTTTATTTTTATGGTGTTTTCCCTCACTTATTTTACTTGCTTTGATTGATTACCATAGCAACCTCTGTTGGTAGCTGAATCGGGCTTAGGCCCCCGCCTCCGTGATGTGTCTTGTGACGCCCTGGTGATGCGTCTCACGATAAAGATCATGCGCAGGCACCATCCAATTGTTGTCAGGCGAAGGACTTAACCATGAGTTGAAAATGACAGCAGGATAACTACTTCATCTATTTCACCTGTGGTGCTTACTCCGCCACATGACGATCAAGTGGGCTGATGGCAATCAGCATTTACAGCCGTGCAACACGTACAGCGTGGATTGGCTCTTCAATCAAGAGGCAATCAGTACATTCAGCCTTGTACCTTTCTTCTGATTGGCTAACAATCCTTTATATGTTCACCGATCCCTACTCCAACTCGGTTGAGCATAGTAGTCCTTAACCTGCAACGAAGTGCTGCCCACAAGCACCCCGCTTGCTGTGCCCTGCCTTGTGAAATTCTGCTAACGTTGTCTCCTAGTATCCTCGACCTCGGCTTTGTACCTGGACTCCCACCTTCTCTATATCTCGACCACGCACATCGACTATTCTATATCTCCAACCTTAGACCACGGCGAGTATCAACACTAATCATACTTCTCCTATCCTGACCCGGCTACGAGACTATGGATCTGCACACTAGACGCAGTCTCGTGGCTACAGGTTGGTGTATTCCAATCCCCACCTCAGCCTTGCGATTTTGTCCTGTTTGTGGCGAGCACCTGTTACACAGTGGCTGTCACGGTAGACCAGACTTTTACCAGGGATCGCAAACACCAGGTAGAACAAGAGAGTTAAATAACGCAGGTTTATTCGGGCCAAAGCCAACACAGGGCAGAAACTGGGCTATAGCTTACCATAAACTTGGGGTACAGTGGACTCCTGGCTCCCTAAATGCTGGGCGCTGCAATAACTCAGGATACCCGCCTCTGGTCCAAAGTTCACTTTCCAGTTGGTCTCGACACCGAGACCAACTGTGAACAACTGTTGAGATGTGAGCGACATCAGCTTTCATACTTTCCCGGCCTCCATCTGAAACATGGAAGACCGGGTGTTGACCAATCAGGCGCATGTGGGGTGGAGGACAATGATCCAAGTATTCTCCCAGCAAGCGGTGCATCCCACTCCAACTCCCTTAACCCTCCACCTGGCCTACACAAAGGCCTGACCTCTTACTCACTGTGTCCCCTTCACTCAGCCATTTGTTGCTATCCCAGCCACACTGTGTCACACAGACAAGTGCATTTACATAGTAATGATATCGTACATAATTACATTACTTAACATGCTATGACATGGGTGGAGGCCATTTTTGTCACTGCGATGGCTCAGTTAACCCTTGGTTTGGGTAGCCATCTTGATGGGCAAGGGCAGCAAGCTGGCTGTACCCTTATCTGTCTCTGCTGTACTTACCGTCACAGTGGCATTTAACATTTCCAGCGAGTTCTTTTTTTAATGAAATTATATCTGCAGTTTAATTGTAGAATTTACAATAGGCTCCAGCACCAAAGCCAGCAACATATGGTCTCAGTCGTGGTTTTTGTTTCCAGCAAGAGAGATTAGTGCCTTAACCCATTTGCTACCAGAAAGGCTTTTTAAAAAAAAGTGTTATTTACAGAACTGTCAGCTAGAATAACAAATAGACAATTACGATGTAAACTCTGCACAGAACAGTAGTAATCATTGCAGTTGATCTGTCAAAGAAAACATAATTTTATAGACTGGCAGAATATTGGTTGTCGCATAATGGAGTGTTTGCAATAGCTAAGAAACTCACATATTGCTGTGATCGTACATTATGTTCTCAGATTCTTCAAATCCTTCCTTCCTTCAACGGACATCTAAAAAAATTACTTTTGTGCCAAACATGGGAAACCAAACTAAATAAAAACATAATTTAAGGGGAAGAAAAAATAGCTTGTAAGCATAGTCACATTGTGCGATACATAAAATACAGTGACTTCATATTTTATGCTCAAAAGACTGGTTATATCATATAAGGCAGCAACAGAATAGGAGTAGCTACAGTGGACCTAGGGAAATAATATCACCACAGTCTTGATAAGGGCCTACTGATCTTGTGTCCTCTTTAGAGGAAGAATGTTGATTGTCAAACATGGAAATCCCCCATGTCACCCAGAATACAGTAATTTAGACTTTTTTATGGGAAATAACCCCAGTTATTAAAATATATGTATGCTTGGATCCATGCTCAGCTTCTAGAAACTGTGGGCAGTGCTTGAGTACAGTATAAATATTCATAGGTACATCTAATTGTGAATTTAATTGACGACCTTGATGCAGTGTCTTTTCTGTATATTTGCTATAGGTGGTAGAAACTAAAATAAAGAATGGATGCTCACACAAGAGTCCATAGCAAGAGATTTGGTTATTACAACTGGCTCATCTTTTTACTCTTCATAATGTGGCCTTCTCCGAGTCATACAGTGTAATAGTTACTGTGTTTGTGTCTCTTCTGCATGGCAAGACGAGATGTAGCAGTGAATTTAAGTCTGCTCAATGATACAAAGCTATGAAATGTTATATTTATTTATAAAATGTTTTACCAGGAAGTAATACATTGAGAGTTGCCTCTCGTTTGGAAGTATGTCCTGGGCACAGAGTTATGATGACAATACATGGTTACATTAAATTATCAGAGGTTATACGTTATATTTACAGAAATTTCATGGACAGTTAGACAATATATGTTACGGCGTATGTAACTATGTATATTTACTATGAAATGGTAGTGTGGATGCAACTTTTGCACTGATGGTAAAATAACAGGCACCCACTTCTGCTCTCATATATATATCTTGCCTGCTATGGTTTATTTGGTGCTGTAAAGAATTCTGCACAGTCAACATACTTGATACAGAGAAATCACAAAAAATCTGAAATGTAATTTTCAATCTCATTTTATTAATGATACACTTACTATAAAATGGTAGTAAATAAGCAGAACAATTATATTTCTCTTGCTAACTTATTCATCAAACAAATTAAATATAAAACACCAACATAATTCTCCTTCACCATGTAGAACGGTAAAAAATAAAACACATGTAAGGATTTCCATGAAACAGTGCTATAACAAATCTACACTAGTTATGTCAAAAGGTCTTGTGCCAGTCACCCATCAGATAAATACACAATACAGGAGTGTGAGAGTATTAATAAATAAAAAATAATCTATTAAGTACAGTAGTATGTTGACATTGGAATTTGGTTTATAAATGTGGCCCACTACATATATAAATACACCACAGCTGAGAATTGAAGGATCAAAGCTACTGTTGTAAAACGTGTAATTACTGTACTAAATACAGTAGGATTAGGAGCTCACGGGTACAAATTGTAATAGCAGGAACACGTGAATAGTCTATTCCTAACAAATACTTCAATATTAATGTAGAACATAACTTCTGAGCCCTTTAAGTCCACGATATGCTTTTATAAACACACTTTGTATATAAGAATTACTCTTTTACATACATATATACAAAACACCTTATACTGCAATTGATTCATTTAGTTTAAATATTGTACAAATATATTTTAGAACAATGGTTTTGGCAAGACGGGTATACATTGCAAAGAACTCCAAGATCAGAATATCACAAGGAGATGAACAGTGTACTTATTTGGGAATCCGAACCCTCTCTAATAGTGCGTCTGAGATCAGATGCATTGTAAGAAACCCCAACCCTCTCTAATAGTGCGTCTGAGATCAGATGCATTGTAAGAAACCCCAACCCTCTCTAATAGTGCATCTGAGATTAGATGCATTATAAGGAATCCCAACCCTCTCTTATAGAGTGTCTGAGATCGGATGCATTGTAAGGAACCCCAACCCTCTCTAATAGCGCTTCTGAGATCAGATGTATTGTGTATTCTCCTGTATTTGGTACCATTTTCAAATTACCTGAAAATTGCAGGGAACCCTTTAGGGATCCCGGGGGAACCAACGGCTTACATAGGAACCCTGGTTGATCAACACTGGTCTAATGGGTAAACCACCTGGTAACTTATAAAAAGATTGCTATTTTATACTGTTTGATCATTCAACAAAAACGTCTGTAACAACTTACTGAAGTCCTGCATATTTGCAGTTGTCCCATATTGATTTTAATAGTATTAAAGGAGCAATCCAAGCAGCCTTTTTTCTCTCCCTTTTTTACACAGCATTGAAGCAGGGGGGGTCTCTGGAGCTGAACCCATTAATATTTCAGCTCTGGGGACACCCTGCTTCCCAAGATACTTACCTCTGAAGGGGGTGCAGATGTCTCGGCAAAGTTTAAAGCTCCCGCGTCACGTGGGCCAATCGGAAACCGCATGGGATAACGTCACAGCTTCCTATTGGCCCGCAGGGAGCCATTACATCAACCCAGCTAGTGAGTTGGAGCAGCCAACAGCAACTCCCTATCTAGGTATCTCGGGAACCGGGGGGTGCTTGGGCTGAAATTAATGGGGTTCAGCTCCGGAGAGCCCTCGCTTCAATCCAATGTAAAAAGGAAAATAAAACAGCCGCGTGGATTGCTGCATTAATGTGCAGCCCTCATCACATCATTTTGAATTATTTTTTTGCTGTAGTGAGGCAGATCATTTTTTTCCACCGACTGAGCAGTGCAAATGAACAATATTTTACCCTTTTAAATCTTGGCCAGCATGCAATTCTTTTTTTTGCTATTATATCATTGCCGGCCCTTCCAACTCTGAAAAAGGGAACTGATAATTTCATGCCCAATATGTTCCCTGTTGCTGCCCCTTGCGTTTGCTATTTTAAATAAACAGATCTCGTGTTTCAAATCTGATTCTCTTTAGAATCAGAGAGCTCACTTTAAAACAATGTTTTAATTGTTGAATTCATCACCATTTTTGTGTGTTTTGGTAAAGAAAAAGAAACTAGGACTTTGTGACACAATAGAAATGGTGTAAGAAAGCTATGATCTTATGGACTATGTAAACGTACAGTACAATGGTGCAGCACAATAGCATAGGCCTGCTATGATTACAGTAACTGTTTTCTAAGGCCCATGCTCAATATCCTAAAAACTGTCATTTCTGTGCATGGGAAGATTTAAGCCCCATTCCTTTACAGTATGTGAGGTTTAAATCAGTTTGCCCCGTTTTGCAGCCAGAAGATTTTAGCAAATAAACCCAAAGTGACATTACTGGGCTCAATAGGTAACCCCCCTATTGACAGTTAAACTCTGCACAAAATCTGTCCCCAGAATCCAAATTTTCTATTGCGGTTTGAAAAAGGCAACAAGCTGTTAGCTAGGGGCAGAAACTGAGGACCAAGCACTTATAAAGCTTTGAGAAACTCATAAATGCATTTTGTTTTATCTCCAGTCTCCAGGTACAAGCCTTTTTTAGTTAGAATTGTGAGTGATAGTCTGAATGTGCTGCAATGTAGATCAATATGTATTGTCACTGGGACAGTCCTTAGTGTAAATGCATTTATAAAAACTTGGATACTATACCGAATGAGCTGTTGGATCACTAATACAATGTGCCAATAACCTTGCTTCAATAAAAGTCTGTGTGAAATCGTTGCTGAAATTCCACTGTTGCTTTCAAATAAACAACACGTATTCATGAAGAAAGGTCCTTGGTTAGAAGGACACATTGCAATTGAAAGGTATATTTTCAGATTGAGTTTAATGTCATATCATTGAGCGTTTGTTCCCAGTAAATGTAAAAGTGCACTTTAACAAAGTTTAGTACAGGCATACCCCGGTTTAAGGACACTCACTTTAAGTACACTCGCGAGTAAGGACATATCGCCCAATAGGCAAACGGCAGCTCACGCATGCGCCTGTGAGCATGTCTTGAACAGCAACACCGTCTCCCTACCTGTACCGAAGCTGTGCGCAAGCGGGGAGACTATAGAGCCTGTTACAAATACGTTATTTACATCAGTTATGCACGTATATGACGTTTGCAGTACAGTACATGCATCGATAAGTGGGGGAAAAAGGTAATGCTTCACTTTAAGTACATTTTCGCTTTACATACATGCTCTGGACCTATAGTGTATGTTAATGCGGGGTATGCCTGTATCACTCTTTTTCATGGGAAAATGAAATTATCTTTGCACTGTTTGTAGCTTTAGAATAGTATTTGTTGGCATGTTTGTGATTTTTTGTAACACACACACATATATGTGTATATATATATATATATATATATATATATATATATATATATATATATAATCACTAATTAGTTAATATTTGTTTTCTCACAAATCAGCTTTATCCATTAAACAGAACATGTAGAGGAAGACAGAGGAAACGTATGCCATAGAATTTTAGTTCAAATTAAAGCATTAATTACATTAGCAGCAGAATGAGTGAATTATGTATGGTGATTCCAAGATAAGACAATTAGAAATGTATAATGCACAAGGTTACAGTATACTTATTACCTACAGTATAATCTCCACAAATGCACCATAATTTAGTCCCGTTTAGGTGCTATGATTATGAAAGTAGCATTTGTAAACATACACTGCAGTGTATGATACCGAATATCTATACTCTTAACCTCTTCTCTTTAATTTTAATGCACAAACCTTCGCCGTAAGAATTATGACCCATATTTAGCGAGCTATCTTCTGCCATAAGACAACATACAGCCCATTTAGGCAAATGGGCTTTTAGGAGGTCTTATGGCAGAAGACCCTTTGTAGTAAGAGCAGTAATCAGTGCTAAAGCTGGTTTCCGCATTAATGCCAAGAAAGATTAGGAGGTGCAATGGTCATTGAGGAGGATATGAAAATATTGGACATAGCCAATATTGTTCTTCGGGGCTGTTTTTTTTTATTTTTTTAAAGAAGCCCTGGGAAGTTCAGTTACTAAACAACCGCAGCATGTTACATGTACAAATGGTACCACCGCAGCAGGTTACATGTTCAAATTGTGCAACCGCAGCATGTTACATCTACAAATTGTGCAACCGCAGCATGTTACATGTACAAATGGTGTAACCGCAGCAGGTTACATGTTCAAATTGTGCAACCGCAGCATGTTACATGTACAAATGGTACCACCGCAGCAGGTTACATGTTCAAATTGTGCAACCGCAGCATGTTACATCTACAAATTGTGCAACCGCAGCATGTTACATGTACAAATGGTACCACCGCAGCAGGTTACATGTTCAAATTGTGCAACCGCAGCATGTTACATCTACAAATTGTGCAACCGCAGCATGTTACATGTACAAATGGTGTAACCGCAGCAGGTTACATGTTCAAATTGTGCAACCGCGGCATGTTACATGTACAAATTGTGCAACCGCAGCATGTTACATGTACAAATTGTGCAACCGCAGCATGTTACATGTACAAATTGTGCAACTGCAGCATGTTACACGTACAAATTGTGCAACCGCAGCATGTTACATGTACAAATGGTGCAACTGCAGCAGGTTACATGTTCAAATTGTGCAACCGCAGCATGTTACATGTACAAATTGTGCAACCGCGGCATGTTACATGTACAAATGGTACAACCGCAGCATGTTACATGTTCAAATTATGCAACCGCGGCATGTTACATGTACAAATGGTGCAACCGCGGCATGTTACATGTTCAAATTGTGCAACCGCGGCATGTTACATGTACAAATAGTGCAACCGCAGCATGTTACATGTACAAATTGTGCAACCGCGGCATGTTACATGTTCAAATTGTGCAACCGCAGCATGTTACATGTACAAATTGTGCAACCGCGGCATGTTACATGTACAAATTGTGCAACCGCAGCATGTTACATGTACAAATTGTGCAACCGCGGCATGTTACATGTTCAAATTGTGCAACCGCAGCATGTTACATGTACAAATTGTGCAACCGCAGCATGTTACATGTATAAATTGTGCAACCGCAGCATGTTACATGTACAAATTGTGCAACCGCAGCATGTTACATGTACAAATTGTGCAACCGCGGCATGTTACATGTTCAAATTGTGCAACCGCAGCATGTTACATGTACAAATTGTGCAACCGCAGCATGTTACATGTACAAATTGTGCAACCGCAGCATGTTACATGTACAAATTGTGCAACCGCGGCATGTTACATGTTCAAATTGTGCAACCGCAGCATGTTACATGTACAAATTGTGCAACCGCAGCATGTTACATGTATAAATTGTGCAACCGCAGCATGTTACATGTACAAATTGTGCAACCGCAGCATGTTACATGTATAAATTGTGCAACCGCAGCATGTTACATGTACAAATTGTGCAACCGCAGCATGTTACATGTACAAATTGTGCAACCGCAGCATGTTACATGTACAAATTGTGTAACCGCAGCATGTTACATGTACAAATTGTGCAACCGCGGCATGTTACATGTTCAAATTGTGCAACCGCAGCATGTTACATGTACAAATTGTGCAATCGCAGCATGTTACATGTACAAATTGTGCAACCGCGGCATGTTACATGTACAAATGGTGCAACTGCAGCAGGTTACATGTTCAAATTGTGCAACCGCAGCATGTTACATGTACAAATTGTGCAACCGCGGCATGTTACATGTTCAAATTGTGCAACCGCAGCATGTTACATGTACAAATTGTGCAACCGCAGCATGTTACATGTACAAATTGTGCAACCGCGGCATGTTACATGTTCAAATTGTGCAACCGCAGCATGTTACATGTTCAAATTGTGCAACCGCGGCATGTTACATGTTCAAATTGTGCAACCGCGGCATGTTACATGTTCAAATTGTGCAACCGCAGCATGTTACATGTTCAAATTGTGCAACCGCAGCATGTTACATGTTCAAATTGTGCAACCGCAGCATGTTACATGTACAAATTGTGCAACCGCAGCATGTTACATGTACAAATTGTGCAACCGCGGCATGTTACATGTTCAAATTGTGCAACCGCAGCATGTTACATGTTCAAATTGTGCAACCGCGGCATGTTACATGTATAAATGGTACAACCGCAGCATGTTACATGTTCAAATTGTGCAACCGCAGCATGTTACATGTACAAATTGTGCAACCGCAGCATGTTACATGTATAAATGGTACAACCGCAGCATGTTACATGTACAAATTGTGCAACCGCAGCAGGTTACATGTTCAAATTATGCAACCGCGGCATGTTACATGTTCAAATTGTGCAACCGCAGCATGTTACATGTACAAATTGTGCAACCGCAGCATGTTACATGTACAAATTGTGCAACCGCAGCATGTTACATGTACAAATGGTGCAACCGCGGCATGTTACATGTTCAAATTGTGCAACCACGGCATGTTACATGTACAAATGGTGCAACCGCGGCATGTTACATGTACAAATTGTGCAACCGCAGCATGTTACATGTACAAATTGTGCAATCGCGGCATGTTACATGTACAAATGGTGCAACCGCGGCATGTTACATGTACAAATTGTGCAATCGCGGCATGTTACATGTACAAATGGTGCAACCGCAGCATGTTACATGTACAAATTGTGCAATCGCGGCATGTTACATGTACAAATGGTGCAACCGCGGCATGTTACATGTTCAAATTGTGCAACCGCGGCATGTTACATGTACAAATTGTGCCACCGCAGCATGTTACATGTACAAATGGTGCAACCGCGGCATGTTACATGTACAAATTGTGCAATCGCTGCATGTTACATGTACAAATTGTGCAATCGCGGCATGTTACATGTACAAATTGTGCAATCGCGGCATGTTACATGTACAAATGGTGCAACCGCGGCATGTTTAAATATCAGGAAGTGGCCATGAATACCACAAATCCTCCCAAAATAGGTTCGATGTAGCAACGTGCTGCTGCTGCATTGTTAGGCCGCATCCATACTGCGTGTGGCACGAGCAACAGGCCGCACCTCTATGAGGCAGGCCATAGAGCATGCTACCGCGCGCGCAATGGTGGTCGGGTCATGTGAGCGATTCAGCCAATGAGGGCGAGCCAGTTTCGTGACATCACAGCCATGTGTCAGATCGCTTGGCCGATAGGCGTGCGCAACGCCATGCTCCCCGCTGTAGCACGCGCGCCCGCGATCTATGGTGAGATGCAGAGATTGCGACTAGAGGGGTTGGGGGTCGTGGTGGGTGTTTAGCAGGGGCGTGGTCATGACCTTACGCAGCTGGTTCGCCCTCATTGGCTGAACTGCTGGGGGCAGCAAGTTGTAAATACAATTTTGTTGTATTTGGAAAAACTTGTCGTAGAGCGCGGCAGCTAAATGCGCGCCAAGGTACCTAGTGGGCCCAGCCCCATTGAGGGGCGGTATTTGTTCGTGCAGCGTGCGCAGTAGAATGTACTGGGGACATAGCCTTGTGTGCCTTGCTGCTGCTGCTGCATTGTTATGTGTGCCTTGCTGCTGCTGCATTGTTATGTGTGCCTTGCTGCTGCACTGCGGTGTGCTTTGCTTCTGCTGCATTGCTGTGTGCTTTGCTGCTAAATTATTATATGTGATTTGCTGCTGCTGTGGCATTATACTGTATGCTTTGCTGCTGCATTATGTGCTCAGCACAGTATTTTTTATAAACTATAGAGATGAAGTTGGACACTTTAGGTTTTCTGTAATGTTTCTGCTCCTTGTGGGTAAAGATTAGTTCACTGTGTTAAAGAATATTAGTTTATTCCACTTAATTCTACTCTCCATACGTTTTCATTTATATATACCAGAACTTTTCCATTGAAATAACGTGAACATTTGTAAGGTTATGTCTGAATTAATTAATTAGCCTTCCTGACCCAGTAACCTCACCAGTAACCTCACCAAGACTGAAGAGCACCGGACTCGATAGGCTTGTAGAATTTAAGGTAACACTATACTTACTGCAGCCAGAAAGATGCTATAGGCAAGATTATCCCCATAGGGTAATGCAGGAAACTAGCATCAACAACATTAATACTCATATATTGTACAATACTTTCTCTTTACAATGTACATTTTTGATCCCAAGGTTTTTTTTTTCTCAATTAAACTTCATTGTGTAAAAAAGGGATGCAAATGCCATGTTTGCTATATAATTGACACGTATGAGTCATTTAATTAATGCATAGGTAAGGGTACAATGCTATTTTTCCTCTCTTTTGCACAATGTGCAACAATGTGCAGCAATTCGGTATTCCTAACAAGAGGGGTTTACCTGACACATTATGTGACGGATGTATCAAATTCTCTGTCTGGGTCCATTATCCGTCTTCTTTTATGTCAACAATCCATGGCAAGACACTTGCTTAAGAAGTTTCTTTGATTTACCGCACATGAAAGCCAAAAAATACATACTCTAAATAGAGAACCGGACTCATAAGTTATGGTGAGTAAAAAAGTGACAAGAACCTCCCACCGTATGCTAAGAGATAACGGGGAAAAGCAGGGTTGCAGACCTGTCTGAGACATGTGAATGAGCTCACTAGTAATATTTGTATATAGAAAACAAAATCTGTTGGTATCAATCAGGAGATTGAGACTTCGCTACACAAGGAACACAGAATGACCACATTTCAGTGCCAATAACTATTATTTTCTTTGGTTTAATGTTAACTTTTTGGAATGCAAAAATTGCCATGTTAAAGCACTACCAAAGCACATTTGAAAATGTTTTATATAAGTGTAACAGACAGAGCAGATTTACTTAACACATGGTATATCCTTCATTAGGCAGGAGGATGTACATGTACACATCAGAAACAGTTTATTCTGCTGTCTCAAGTCTGAAAGGCTGACTGTTTATCTGCACTGATTAGCATGGTTAATTGGCATCCGTGCAAAGTGTGGCGTTGTAAGACAAGATGGAGATCAGCTGTATACTTGATCTCGCACTACATTTTAGGACTATGTGCCTCATTCTTTTCTTATACCCTTTATTCACATTGTTGTTTTTTTATTAGGAGCAATTTTGTTGCTTTAACAGCTATAAAATACCTTTCGGTTCTTTACATGAAATAGTAGAAGAGAGAGTACATTTATTTCAAATTGTTATCACTTTTCTTTACATTAAAAATAAATAGGTATTTTAAGTAGAATATATATATATATATATATATATATATATATATATATATATATATACAGACTGTATTTAATATTAGGCGTAAAACCTTGCTAAATCACACTTACTGGGTTTAATATAGATGAGGATCTTCAAGTGTTCATGCTAAATTATTTATACAGTTATGTTTGTGCAGTTTTAATAGTATTTATCCCAACACATCACTTTAACATTACACACAGTACAGTACTTTAGGAGCCAATATAAGGAGTCAACAAGGGTTATACCGTATATTATGTGTCACAAGTGGCTGCTAATACAGTAGATTCAATTTCAAGTTGCATCGCTGAACATTATTACACAAAGATGCCGTGTATCAATGTAAGGCTGCTCATGCAGTGAGCATTTTGTGGTCTGATTACAAGAATGGTTACTGGGTGCAGTATCAGAATGTATATTTCCTGGGTTGCATCTCTTCCTGGTTTGCTTTTTATACTGATTAAACCTGCTACACCTGAGAGAAACCATGGAAGAAACCTGACTCCCAGCTTTTTCACAAATTTCACCCTTTTCATGTATTGAAGAGCACCAACCCGCCTCTGTTGTCAGCTTGCTGCATTGTTACAGATGCAAAGAAGAAGTATGAGAGGAAGAAATCATAGTGTAGTGCAGGGGTGGGCAACTCTAGTCCTCAAGGGCCACCAACAGGTCAGGTTTTCAGGATAACCCAGCTTCAGCACAGGTGGCTCAATCAGTGGCTCATTCAAAGCCTGTGCTGTAGCAGGGATATCCTGGAAACCTGACCTCTTGGTGGCTTTGGAGGACTGGCGTTATCCCACCCCTGTGTAGTGGGAGGTATGTTTAGGCAAGGAGACTACATGTAAGTCCTCGTCCAGGGTGAAAGCGAGCACCACGCCGTGACATCAGGCGCTCATGTTGCTCGGCCGATTCCTAGCCTGCTAGTTGCACATGCCCGTGACGTCACGTGAGTGGTTTGCCCTCATTGGCTGAACCGCGCACGTGACTAGGGCAAGTGTGACAAAGTTAAAAAAAATGTCTCTGCATGCATCGTGCCTCCCCGCGTGCGCACTATGTTAGCTACAATTGAGTTTCATTGTTTTGAACACTCACAAGTGAGTGTGCGAGCGCGCTCTCACCCTGGACGAGGCCTAAAAGCCTTTAGCAAAGAGCTTTGTGTAAAGATTAGTATTAACTGAGAATTTAACAAGAAGCCGCTTTGACAAACTGCTTTCAACTCATACTTGTTTGGATGAGAGCTAGCCTTGTGACCCCTGATATTAACAGAATTTGAGGCAGTCGAGAGCAAACCGTCTTTCAGATGTGGAAGAGGGTGACACCAAAGAGATTGTACATGTTTTCATGTGATGGTGAGAAGTACGAGATTAAAGTTACGATGTAAACGTGGACAAGGGAACATACAGTAAGACCTCCAAAGGATAAAGAATATGACTAAAAGAGATGCAGGTTTTTACTATATTCATGTTCATGTAATATAGAGAGAAAAGTTGACATGCTATCATTCAATATACAGTTACAATAATGAAAAGGGTAGGAGTGCATAGGTTTTTATATGCAAGCATAAAATAGGCTTTTGCTTCTATTGCTGGAAGAAACTGCAGGACTTTGTTAACAGCAAAAGCTAAGGAATGTGCCAAGAGTACAAGTCAAAAAGCTGATATGTACAGTTACAGTAGAGATATGGGACATCAGACCTGCAAAGATTTGGAGACCTGTCTTAGTTTACTTACAGTACCAACATTAGAGACAAACACTAAAAGCATATTGCACTAGAATGTGAAAATATTATTGATTATTAAAATAGTAATAGTTCAGATGTGTCCAGCAATATTGGCAATAACAATGTACCACATATGCACTTCTACAAAGTCCCTGATTTATACTCATACCTATGGCCAACAGAAAAGCATTCCTAATGTCATTTTATTTGTAATTGTAGAGGGAGAAATGATGAGAGAAGGAAAAGTATCCCAACAAAAGCACTCTGGTGTACTAAAGGTATCAGCATTTATTAATATTAACATCACAAACATCAATAGATTAAAACAATCCTCAGTATCCTATAAGTAAGGTGATTATAACTAACACCTATGTAAATTCACTATATAATACAACCTCTGCCAGCCCTCCTCATGAATGATCTAATTAGCACACAGTGAATACAGGGTGTGGAGGCAATCCGCCTCCCACCACACTGACCGGCCCCCGCTCTGACACCAGAACCTTATGGAACAGTAAAGCTCCCTATGTGAAGCAGAGCATTAACACAAAATTCTAAGGGTGAGACCAGATATGAGATAAGATCAAAGTTAAACTGCAAGTCTAAAGCTGTAAGTGTCCTATGATTTATATAGGAATGACGACACTTGAACTAAGGTTCCGTGCCTTAGAACACGTTCGCAATATTAAAAACATTGATCGAGACTTACAGGTGGGTCGTAAACTTACCACTGTCGGAAGACATTCTAAATTACGACATAATTCAGACATCAGTCATTTAAAAAGCAGGTGGCGAAACGTGCGTGTCGGTACTCCTCAGTACCCCCATGGCTGCTACACCCTTTCCTCTGCGAGCTGTCTGGTGAATTGATGTCCCGTGATCCTTGTTACGATAGCTTACAGGGTTATAATATACACCAAATTACTGGGTTGAATTGAATACGACTGTGATATGATAAAGAGATTTTATTCCTTCAAATAAGGTGGACACACAATGTTGGACAAATAACAAACGGAATATTTACACTTACTTGGGATGGGGACCATGAAGTAGCCAGAATTCAGGCTAGCAATTTATTCAGCAATACAAGATACAAAACGAAGACCCTGGGTAGAGGGCTTACAGTCTCTTAAATAGATTTTAGCCTCTACTCCTTAACATTGGGACCCAGGTATTGGAGAACAATTATCTGAACCCAATTAACTTTTGCCAGCTCACGTGGGAAGCAAGCCGGTACATGCCCCCTGGTAGGTGGGACATGCGCACACACTGTCAGTCAGAGTCCCATTTAGTGCACCCCACTCTTAAGCCTGGTGCCTCTGAGTCTACCATCTTTATTTCTTCACAGAGTAAAGGCTGACTGGAAGTGTGATTTGTGGCCCTTAAACATAAACAGCCAGGTCCTGCTATCTCTCCCCCCTGCATCCTCAATCTGGGAGGTGAAGCCTTGATCCGGACAAAGCACGCAGACACACCGGCGCCTGATGGCTCATTACAATTCCACAGGGCAGGAACTTTCGTGGGCTAATTGGGTAGCCCTGACTATACAGAAATACATCACAATTTATATATATATATCAAAAATACTCAGTTCGGTTAATCTGAGAGGGCTGAAATCTGCCATGTAATCCTGACTCAGGGGTTTCTGCCTCGTGGCCAAATTTCAGCCCTCCAGGTATTACCAACCCAGAGATAATGTTTTTAGGTCCGAAACCTCATTTCAAAACCAGCAGTAATTGCAACAGCCCTGTAACCTCTGCAAAGAAATACATGGCATTCTGTATGTCACTGCAAATGGTGGCCAAAAAGGCGGGAAGGGGAACAAACGGCCATAAATATTCAAACACAGTTACCCCCTTCCCTCCCGGCCTGATCCCAGTGTAGATGTTTGGTGCAATCACATCACAGGGCGGGAACACATAAAACAAAGGGGAATACATTTTGTGCTGAAGCAGGGGACTGCAGAAATACATGTATACGATTCCATTAACCCCTCGCATCCTGCACGAGTATAGGGGCTAACAACTGGGGGTTGACCCCTTTATTACACGCCTGGCAAGCCTATCATGACAATCCTGTGTTCCTGTGACCCTTACCAGCATTAGCACATGAGTGTCTGACCTAGCTACTGTGCATCCTAATGCTTGGCTTCGGCTAAGTATCTATTTGATTACTTCAACATTTGGTTTATTTCTGGACTGACACCCTATAGACTCTCACCTATGTGAAATATTGCACCTATGTTTTATAGCAGCCTATAGGAGTTCAAAACTACCTAGTTTAGGATACATTGTTTCTTTGATGATACATCTCAAGCTGTAATGCTATTTGATAATATGCATATCTTCCATTCTCACTAATTTTGTGTTAATGCTCTGCTTCACATAGGGAGCTTTACTGTTCCATCAGGCTCTTGTGTCAGAGCTGCGGCCAGTCAGTGAGGTGGGAGGCGGATTGCATGCCTCCACACCATGTATGCTAATTAGATCATTCTTGAGGAGGGCTGGCAGAGGTTGTATTGTATAGTGCATTTACATACAGTAGGTGTAAATTATAATCACCTTACTTATAGGATTCTGAGGATTGTTTTAATCCATTGATGTTGTCTGTGATGTTAATATTAATACATGTTGATACTTTAGTACACCAGGGTACTTTTGTTGGGATACTTTTCCTTCTCTCTTTGTTTCCATTTGTACATTGTCCCTAGCACCGTCAGCAGTTGTACACTTTATACATATATTTAGCAGACTTTCGTACTTACAATCTCAGGGTCTGTTGCAGTCATCCTTTCGTGTTATACACACACATATATATACTGTACACACAACATGACTTTCTTTCTTTAATATACAACCAAAAAGGATAGTTGTAACTAGTTTATTAGTACAATAAAAATGTACATGAGACGCTGAACATTTGCTATGCCTTTTTATTTTTCTATTATTTCTTAGATTACCTTATATTGGCAACTTTTGGAATTGCAATATTGTGGACATATCTGTGCTAGGAGCAAAAAGGAGTTAATTAGGTTACATAGTTAATGTGTAAATTGAGGGAATAGGAAAATACCAGAATTAGTCTTTCAAGACACCACAGTAAAATGTTTTAATAAGGATCCAGACGGGAGACAATTTTAGATAAGGTAATGTCACAGACATGAGCAGAGTGATTGGGCATCGAAGGCAATAGTGAGCTAGAGGAAGACTATAACTTGTAACCAACAGATTTAGGCACAATAAGGTAAATGATTATCTATTGATGTCATTTCTGCAGTTTGGGCAAAGCAGAGGTGAGAAAGAAGAGAACGAAGGAGAAAGAGGAAAATGCGAAAATCCATAATTTGCTAATAATACCAGTCTTGTTAAATACACAAGAAACTATTTTCTATTATTTGATAGCACAATACTGGTACCATTCTGCCAATGAAAAAGCTGCTTGTGAGTGTTTTATCATAGTGCTTACTGAGGAGTTACAAAATAACTGGGAAATGGGACATGCCACTGTCACTTTTTACGTAACGGTTTATTGTATTTAATTTAATTCCTGTACAAGTATTATAACAAACCCCAAATCACCTGTTTTATATTTCTATATTTAAAATGAATCGTTTCCACCCAACTGCTTAAAGGACATGCAGAAAAAGTGTACTAGAGACCCCGTCAACAGTAAGGGAGCTCATAATAGACAAGAACATACAAAAAACTCAACTGGTGTTCAGGATACCAAAATCAGTAAACCGATTTGTTCTACAACTACTAGTTTCGTAACGCAGTCATTTCTGTACTGACAACATGGATATGTTACTAGTAAATTACTAGTACGTGCACTTGTCTGTAATATAAGTACAGCAGGACCATGCAAATTAACACCCTAGCAAACTGTTTGGACAATTACCAAACATAAAACATTAATCTCTTTAGAAATTCTGCATACATATTTAAAAATAAAGTTAAATGCAGTAAGTACAAAATCACCAAACTAGAATGGTCACATAATTGCAATGTTAAAAATAATTAGGTATTTAAATAATATTCTGTGTCTTACATTAAAACAGCATTTACTGAAATACAGCATGGCTATGGTGTTATGCAAGGGTGGCCAACTCCAGCCCTCAAGGGCCACCAACAGGTCAGGCTTTCAGGATTATCCCTGCCTCAGCACAGGCGGCTCAGTCACGACCGAGCCACTGCTTGAGCTAGCTGTGCTGAAGCAGGGATATCCTGAAATCTTAACCTGCTGGTGGCCCTTGAAGATTGGAGTTGGCTACCCCTGGTCTTAGGCATACAAGTTATAACTGGTGTCTGTATTACATGCAAACATCTTCTAATAATAATGTTTACAAATAGTTTCCCCTGTGTTAACATGAATATTCTACAATATTTCAGTACAAGTATATATAAATACTTTATACATCTTCACAGTTACAAACTTTTGCCATTCCCATTTCACAATATTTTAAATAAAATAAACTAACATCTGGAATCTTCAGCATTAAAATTAAAATGCAATTTCTGTACAAGCATTATTTGATGTAAACTTCTCTTAAAGTGCCTAATGCATGATCCTTTTAACATCTGAGCACTGATTGCATTGGGCAGATTTGTGTATACTTATTGCTTAAAACCCTCTTCTCAACTTCCTACAAAATACATTGTTTTATTATGGATTAAATAGGGAAAAAAGTAATCATATATACTTAATGTCAAAGCATTCAGTTATAGGATTGTAATATCTTTGGTGTCAGTTGGGCTTGTGATACAGGAATCCAAAATATCAGAATAATATCCAAACAGACATGACTTCCCAGGCAATTTTGAGACAATTCGAGATATCTTGATAAAGTCCAAAGTGATCTGAATGTGATAGCTTAAAGTCAGAAATTGCTGCTTGGTCAGCAGAGACTCAACTACAGTAGTTACTCTGAAAATGAGAACGCAAAGTGCCACATATGATCATTTGCATCACATGCACTGGGAATTTGTACTTTACCAACCACATGGACAGCAGTTGAACATATTGGCCAGCCAATACTTTGTAAATTAATTCTTATTTTGAGTATGTGAAAATACATTATTGAGAACCTAAATTCTCAAATTAGCATCAACAAAAAAACTGCAATGTTCTGATCATGATGGTAATCCATGGAAAAAGTCAAGAAAAATATCCTACATATTTTCTTGAAGAAGAAAAAAGAGCTGATTTTCTTGCTACCCACGTCAAACAGAACAAACAAATTGCTTAGATCCAGTGGCTCATTTAGATTTGTGGTGCTTTGCACTTAAGTGATCAACAAACACCCTCTGTCACTGTTACTGTTTTATTCTCTACCTTTTTTCTATCTTCAATATACAATGCAGAGTAAATGCTAATGGTTTCCAGGCACCACTTTATAGAGAGGTATTTGGGGACAGTATCCAGATGAGAACACGTTGTGCCCGCCAGGTAATGCAACACAGGGAAATTTTACTTCCCTCATACAGAGCCCTTCTCTGGGTTCTATCTGTGTACTATATATTTACCTCCTCTGCACCTGCTCTTTAATTAAACATAGGACATAATTACATAGGAGAGAAGTCCTTTTCATCTGTTTTTGTATTCCTTCATATATACTCAGTATACATTTCTGTGTGCTACTTGGTGAAATTAGGACTACTGAATGTAGACGCTGTATGCTACTTTTTGTTACAATGCCAATATTATCTTTTTCCAAGTACTAAACAGCACAAACAGAGACCGGCCCATATTTACTAAGCAGTGCTATTCCACAAGACACCCTCTGGTACTGGGAGATACTGTCTGGCCCATTCTAGTGAATGGTGTCTTATGGAATAGCCCCGCTTAGTAAACATGGCGCATAAAATAAACGTTGGTTGCGTTTACGCGAGATGGAAACATAGGGAAAACATAGCTAGCAGTTTTATAATATATTAAAGTCAAATGTGTGTCTCAGTTTGTTTTGGTATCAGTGAAAAGTTGTAAAAAAATAAATAAAAGGCGTGATTAAAAACAGTGTTAATAGATGGTATGCCCCTATTACAAATATCACTTTATCATTGAATAATTATATTTCTTTAGCATAAATATTTCAGTGCTCACAATGTTAAAGGGAAATATGCCAGTCAAAATCTAAAATCACCTCTATTGTTGTCTTGCTGAGACAGAAGGGTAAAACCTATGAGCACACTTTGAATCTTCAGTGTTTGTGGTCTGTATTTTACAGTGTTCTTTGTTTAAAGGACAGGGGATTTCTCAACTTCAATTTGCATTTTGGTGCTTTACACAACTGTTGCTGGCCTGCGGTCCATCTCTGCTTCCAGCTTGACCATCTGCTGCATCTCCTTTGCCTAAGGCCAAACACAAAGAGAAACATGTGACGTTGGCATACAGTAAATGGCATGTACAGTAGGATGGACTAACGATATGTGCTATTGTCTTTCTTGTTGGAAGAGTCTGCAACATATTGCCCTGCAATGATTTCAGTCTCTTCCAGCAAGAAGCTCATTCACTGACCCCAGTCCTTTTCTATGCAGTTTGTTAAAAAGGAAATAGGACACAAGGAAGAGTTCAAAAGGACCAAAAAACGATGTATTATTTGCAAACGCTTTAACCCATATTTGTCTGCATGACTGTGTCAGGTAACAAGCCAGTGATTTTCTTGGAGAAGCTAGAAGTGACTTTATATTTGCCCATCTCTTTCAAGAATTTACAACTGAATTAGTGTTCAATAATCAGGAGACTGGACAATCTAAAGCGAGCTGTTTGGAACATGACTGACGATTGATTGTTTATGTCATTACTAGAACGTGCACTTGACACATTAGATACTTATTAGACCCACTTGTCCTGGAGAAGTAACTCAATGTATTGCAGACCTGTCTAGCAAAGGGTTTGAAGCTTTCCTTTGAGAGAATATTCATATAAAAATATATTTTATAATAAAATATGCAACAGAAGCTAGTGCCCGACTTAATGATTCAGAGTATTGCTTTGCGTTTTGTTGTGGAATGAAACATACAGTAAAATAATGTATATGGAGAAAATATTACTATTTGTCACTTAACGTGTATGGGCTACCTGGTTACGGTTTGAAACAATGAGCGATACCTTTATTCAGTGGTTTTCAACCTTTTTTGAGCACGGGCACCCCATGAGGATATTTAAAAATCCCCATAGCACACTTATCACCTGTCTCTACACTTTCCACATTCATGGCTGGGAGGTTCCGCAGTTCCTCTCTCTCCCCTGTGCCGGGCTGAGAGAGGAAAGTGAGTAGAGGCGAATCAGAGTCTTTCAGTCGCTAGGCAGTGAAATCGAACATTAAGCCGCTGGTATTTGGCCGCCAAGGGACCCTTCACCGCCGCTGCTGGACATTCAGCCACCGGCCGTTTCGCCAATAAGGTAAGTTAATTTAAGGGGTTTTAGCAGTTTGGGTAGGGGGCTTAGGATAGAGGTTTTAGGATAAAGGTTAGCTTTTTAGGGTAGGGGATTAAAGTAAGGGGTTAATGTTTTTAGGGTAGGGGATTAGGGCAAGGTTTTTAGGGCAGGGTATTGTTAGTATTAGGGGGGTTTAGGGTAAATGGTAAGGGTAAGGGGGAAGAGATGTCCCAGTGGTGAGGTAAGTCGCGGCTAAAAGCCGGTGGCTATCTGGTCACGGCAAAAACGGCCATGACCAAATGTCCTAGACTGGTCGGCAGAGTTTTCCCCCAAGGGCACTGGCAGACTTGGCAGAGGGTGGTTGCACCCTGCACCCTGGTTGAGAAGCACTCCCTTCATTTAATGTGTGTTTACATAAGTGACTATGGTTTTCCAAGGTTATTTTATTATTTATACCATTCGTACCATAATTCCAAGGTCCTGTGCAACAAAACATACTTTCTATTTGTGGTTACATCTCCTTTGAACATTTTAAGTTCAGGGGAAATTATTTATAGTCACCTTTAAGGTGAGATACTGAGAATGTCAAAACACTTCCAGCCACCCACAATCTTCTATTGAAGGGTAACTTACACACATTATAGCCTTACTATGGTAGAAAATGATGCATACATGAAATATGAATTCAGTTTCTACACAGGAGTAAAGAATCAGTCACGTTTTATTTCTGATATCACTTATAGCATGTCTAAGATCTTGTATCTTCTTTCTTCTTAATTTCTTGTTTTACTCTGTAACCAGGTACTCTGAAGTGCCAAGCAGCATGTTTATGAAATAATGGGTGCCATGCAAAAAATGGTGGCATTATTCAATGATTTTTAGCCTCTTTGATCATTCTTGTGTCAAATGTATCACAAATTAAACATAGCCGTATCTGGACTCCAGAAATGAAAATTAATTTTTCGGTTTAGTTTGTCATTTTATTTTTAGGAAACAGTTTGAACCGAATGTAGCGAGGATAGAACAGTACATGCTAGTGATGCTATGTTGTTTATATGCTTTCTTCATTCTAACCCACTGAGACAACAAAGCAGAGTCTTCCCCCACAGTAGCAGACTGCTGATCATTGCCAATGTTACTGAAGGCATCGGTGGATGCATAGAGAGCTGGTAGATTTTGGAGCGATAAGGGCGCAGGGTCCTTGCTTTTGGTCATCGGAAGTGTCTTAGCACACAAAGTATACATTTACTTGGCAACATGATTATTTTCAAGGGGGTACTACACACAATTAGTTTTGACAGTAGCTGCATTAGAATAATTCTGCACTAGTAAAATAATGTTTAAGGACTAGCAAATGATAAGAGGAGATGTGAGAAGACCAATCATACCTTGTGAGTGAGACACTGCATGGCAGGATTTCAAAAGCTGCATGTACAAAAACAACAATGTCAACATTATGCAATATGATATGAAGCAAATAAAACAAAGTAAAAAACAACTGAAGAATGTATGAAATAACAAGGTGTTATAGCAGACAACACTTTATGGACACTTAGCAATGTATTGAGTATTGGTACAATACTAACCAGATGAGTATGACAAGTTACCAACAATACTACGCTGTTTATCACAAAATATCACCCAAGACTTGATCTACAGCTAGATTTAGTTGGGAATTTAATGGCAGGTCATAGAAAAAAATATATTCTCCCAGTTAAAGCTATAAACATGCATCGTTCCTCTGACATTGATCTAAATTTGAGTTTTGTTAAGTGGCACAATAACATGTGTTCCCTCATCCAGTTATAATTCCAATTCAGCATAGAGTTTGCACATGAACTACAAATATAGTGTGAGCTAATCATTTTCTTTGACTTCAATAAGTCTACAGAAGATCCCTTTGTAAAGAAAAAAGCTCAGAGGCAAGTTTGGAGGTACGGAAGAGCCGGGCAATTGGTTTCCTATTTCATATATGCAAATAGGATTACCAGGTGTCCTGTATTGAACCAGACTGTCCTGTATTTGTACACTCTGTCCAGTAAAAAATGAGAGTAAATACTGGACATGTATGTGTCTTGTATTACGTCTCTGGACATAGTTATTTGACCGGCTTGGGGACCCGTGGGATTTCCCCGTGCAGGGAGTGAGTAGGGCTGTTGCTCGGGGGCTGGGCAGCGTCCTCCATCCTGATTGGCTGCATTACCCAGCCACAGCCAATCAGGAGGTGGTGTCAGGAGCTTGGTTGGTGGGGCCAAAGAGAGGAGGAAACAGCATGGAGCGGAGAGATGTGTGTGTGTGTCTTGAGCGTGTTGCATCTTTCACCACTGTGTCCAGTATTTTTGGAGAAGCCATATGGCAATCCTGTATGCAAAACCCCCGAGGATTATCTCAAATAATGTATTTGCTGTTTTTGCTATGGATGTTGTAGAAGTAAAGTAAAACATCTGTGTCTGTGTGTGTGTGTGTGCGCGTATGAATATATATATATATATATAGACCATACATATATATATATATATATATAGACCATACGATAACGGTTGCAACACGACATCAAGGGACAGCACGCAGGTAAGTAAATCATGAATTTTCTATATTTGATAGAAGACACAAAAAACGACAATTCGGTCCCCCAGTGGGACCTTTCTCAAGGTGGTGCACCACCTTGAGAAAGGTCCCACTGGGGGACCGAAACGTCGGTTTTTGTGTCTTCTATCAAATATAGAGCTGGCCTAGCCCGCATGGGTGGCTACAGCTATTGACCGGGGGGTGCGCCCACCCCCCCCCCCACCAGCTAGGCTGGTGGTCGCGTGCGCGATCAGGGAAGGCAGTTGGGGCAGTTGGTTTTTTAAATAGAGCCAAGGAACAAGCAACTGCCACTTGTTCCTTGTCGTTCAAACTGTTTGGACACTCTCCTCTCCTCTCCTACATTTTAGTAGGTTAATCGGTTTAATCGCGCAGTGGGCCCCCCTCCCGGGGTGAGGGACCTCCCTCCCCTCCTCGTGGTGAGGGACCCTCCGCCCCCCCTCTCCCTCCGTGTGTTTTTTGCCGGTTTTGCCGGTGCTCGGGTGGGGCGGGGGGGATGCAGGTAGGGCTGGTGTTTTTTCCTGCCTTTCGTTTTGGCCGCGCTGTTTGTTTGGCGGCAGCGGCGGGGGGGAGGAGGCGAGAGACGAGGAGAGTGACTCCTACCTGGGCTGATGCGTGGAGGAAGGCGCATCGGCTTGGAGGAGGTTTTTTCTGGCGCCGCTTGCGAGGGTGGTCCGGCGCTGTGGGCCCTGTTCCTGTCCTCCTATTGTGGACTCTCCCAACCCACGCTTAGCCGTGCGGTTGGGCTAGTGGCAAGGGAAGGTCTGTGTGGTCACATGTGGGTTTGGGCGGAAGCAGCGCATGGGTTTCATGTGGTCCCGCCTCCTGACGATGATCAGGGGGTGGGGGGTGTCAGGGGGGCTGGGGGCAAGGCTGTTGTTACGGCTGGGGGGGGGCAGTTGGTGATTTGGCTGGAATGGTGGGCTTTTGCCCCCTCCTCCCCCCCCCCCATCCTCCCTCCCCCCCATCCTCCCTCCTCCTCGGGGAGATATTGGCCCTCTTCCTTCCCCCCCCCTTTTTTCTTTTCCACTCTTCTACACAGTGGGAGGTGGTCAGGTGGGGCTGTCCATTAAAAATAAATAAATAAATAAATAAATAATTAATTAAATAAATAAAATTAAAAAAAAAAAAAAAGTTTAAAAAAAAAACAAACAAAAAAAATACGCCTTTTAAGGTTGATCTTGGTTGTGGTTATTGGAAGCCAATCCTAAGGTTATTCGTGTCGTGGGTGACATCATACTTTAAAAAAAAATAAAAAAAATGACAGCAATGGTTGGTTGGATGTTAGGGCGCTAAGGGATGGAGGTGGGGGGCGTTAAGGTGCTAAGGATACAAGCATTAATGCGGAATTTTTTGTGTTATTACAGCTTAAGAGCGGTTCTAAGTCTAATTCAAGTGAACTGGTTTTCGTGGAAAGATCAGCTAGGCAAGAGTTCAAGAGTAGTTTGCTGGCAGGATTTAGGTGGTGAAATTAAACCAGTGTTTGACGAGCCATTGGCTAAATTACAGCGCTAATAGCGATGTCCTTTCAGGTCAGCACCATGCAGCTTTTGGCGGAGGCGCACAACCATGAGGAAGGATGGTTTCAGAAGCAGATGTGTGCACTAGTGCTGAAAGCTGGGAGTGATCAAGGAAGTTTGGGCAGTCGTGAAAACGCGAGAGGACAGGGCGGTTCCCATGCTACCTGCGCTGAGGCGTGGCCATCATCAAGTGATGAAGGGGGTCCTAGTAACGGAGCATGGGAAGCGTTGGTGGTGCAGAAGGGTATGTCACGGCGGAGTTTTTGGAAATCACAGCCTATTTGGTTAAAGGCTGGGGGACTTTTGGGAGGAGCCTGGAGATGGGTCCCCCCCCCAAAAAAACAAACAAACAAAAAAAAAAAACGGGTGTTGGACTTGGGTCCCCACAAAAACAGGCGTGGGACATGGGTCCCTGGGAAAAACAAGGGTGGGACATGGGTCTCTGGAAAAACAGGTGTGGGACATGGGTCCCTGGGAAAAACAAGGGTGGGACATGGGTCCCTGGAAAAACAGGGGTGGGACATGGGTCCCAACCTTATATAAAAAAGGAAGAGCCTGGATGGAGGCGAGCAGTAGGCGGCTAAGGGTTCCCTCCCTCCCCCCACAAAAAAAAAAAAAAGAAGGGGGGGAGGTTGGGAGGGGGTCGACATGCTCGCCATTGCCGGTTACTGGTGAAAGGAAGGCTGGCAAAGGATGGTTGGTAAATAAAAAAATAAAAAAAGAGGTTGGGGGGTTTGGTCCCAGCCTGGAAGGGAACGTAAGGTAAAGGATTGGTCCTTTTTTAAAAAAAATAAAAAATAAAGAGTTTATTCAGGAATAAAGGTTAGCCTAATTGGGGGTTTAATATTTGCTTCCTCATTTACAGGTAAATCTGGAACGGCCGGGACGCGGTCGACCTCGCTTCGTGGCGCTGGTACGTCGTCCACGGCTTGCAAGCGGTCCGGGACTCGGGTTGAGCTTGCTGTCAGAGGCTTGGAGGACAAGAGTCTTGGGGCAGGTCCCGACAGGCGGTTTAAATCACCGCCGGGGACTGGGGCATCGAAGGGTAAGCGTAAAAGAGTTGCTTGTTTGGGAAATAAGGGTGTTACCTTGCCGGGCATTGTTAGCTCTCCTGGGCCACAGGTGTTGGATTTGGGGTTAGCGGGCGATGCCGAGGCAAGAATGATTAGTGCGGTGGTTAAGGGCGTTCAGTTAGCATTATTGCCGATGACAACGTTATTATCCACTAAGCAAGCAGTCGGGGCATGCAAGTCAAGCGAATGGCAGGGTGGGTCAGATTCAGTGCTTGACGGGGGGAGCTACCGTGGAACAGTGGGTGGAGAGGTGGCTCAGTTGTCTTTGGGTATGGAGAGTACCGTAGGTTGTACCCTTAGCACAGTGCCGAAAGTTATTCAAGATGAGTTAGCAACGGCCACAGCATTGCAGGTGCAGGTGGCTGGAAAAGGAGCTGATTCAACGGCAGTTGTTAGTTTGTTAGGTGAGCATCCGGTGGTGAATTCAGGTGCTGGGCAGGGGACAGGGCTCGGAAGGCCATTGGCAGGTTCAAAAAGGCTGCCGGATGCGGCCTATGGGGACTCATGTACGACCATATCACGTTCCTTAGGCGTGCATTTGTCAAAGGAAGTAAAGGAAAAAATTTGGGCGGGTGATTATGTTGAGATTTTGTCATTGCTTCCGGGGTACAATGAAGCGGTAGCTAAATCCGAAAAGAAAGGGGAGGCTAAAAAGGAGGATGTGGAAAAGCGTCTTTTTCCACGCACGTTCAGTAATTGGTCGCAGGCATTTGGGATTTTGGCGGGAGTTGCGGGGGAAAAGGATCCGCAATTATGCTCGGCGCTTTTTAAGTATCAGGATACGATTAGAAAAGCGTTTCAGAAACACGGGGGTATGGGATGGTGGGCCTATGATGTGGAGTTTAGGCAGAGTATGGAAGCTAATAAAGGTGTGGTTACATGGAATTGTAAGGATGTGAATTTGTACTTGGAGCACATTTGAGGGAAGAGGGGGGTCGTCCTTTCGCGGGACAAATAGCCTCAAAGGGGTCTGGCGGGAGCATTTTCAGGTGCGCACATCAGGGAGAGGGCGTGCAGGTGGGAAGCAGTCGGGGGTATGTTGGGGTTACAACGAGTTAAGATGCAGATTTGAGAATTGTAGATTCCAGCACACTTGTGCTGGGTGTGGGGGTCAGCATCCCAAATCAAGGTGCTTTAAGAAAGATAGTAAGGGTTTCAAGGGAGCAGGACAGCAGGCTGTTCAGGAAGGCGGGAACGCCAGTTTCAGCAGAGGCAATGGCGCCTTGGCTGGAAAAATACCCCAATAGACGGGCAGCTAGCTTATTACGAGAGGGGTTTAGGGAAGGATTCGGGATCCCCTTTGAGTATCAGGATGGATCGGGGGGCGAGAGGAATTTGAAGTCGGTCAGGTTGAATGGGGATGTGGCAAAAGAAAAAATTGATAAAGAGATTGAGTTGGGCAGAATGGCGGGTCCTTTCCTTTCCCCGCCCCTGAGAAATCTTAGGGTGTCACCGTTGGGGGTGGTTCCGAAAAAGGAGGCGGGGGCATTCAGGTTAATTCAACATCTGTCTTACCCGAAAGGGTCGTCAGTTAATGACGGGATAGATAGGGACTTATGCTCCGTAAGCTATGCCACTGTTGATCAGGCGGCGGCTTTGGTGGGAAGGATGGGGCAGGGGGCATTGATGGCGAAGGCTGACGTTAAGTCAGCTTTCAGACTCTTGCCGGTACATCCAGATTGTTTTCATTTATTGGGCTGTATGTTGGAAGGGCGTTATTTTGTTCACCTTTATTTACCTATGGGTTGTGCATTGTCTTGTTTTTATTTTGAAACATTCAGCACATTTTTGGAGTGGGTGGTCTGCAAAAGGGTGCAGGCAGCAGGGATCATACATTATTTGGATGATTTCCTTTTCGTTGGTCCACAGGGGTCTGATTTGTGCGCAAGGTGGCTTTTTCAATTTTCAGCCATGGCGCGCGAATTTGGGGTTCCTTTGGCGAATGAAAAAACAGTGGCACCCACAACCACTCTCAGTTTTCTGGGCATAGTAATTGATTCAGTGAACAGGGAGTATAGGTTACCTCCTGAGAAGTTAGTTGTTTTGGAGAGTATGATATAGGATTTCATGCTTCTTAGGAAGGCCTCATTAAGACAGTTTCAGGTTTTGATGGGCCATTTGGTGTTTGCAGCCCGCATTATGCCTGTGGGAAGGGTGTTTTCCAGGCGCTTGTCAGCAGCTACAGTGGGGGTAAGGCGTCTCAACCACTTCATTCGGGTCACAACGGAAATCCGGAAGGATTTGGCGGTGTGGCTAAAATTCTTACAGAGTTACAATGGGAGGACGTTGTGGAGGGGGCGTCCAGCGCGGAACGCTGAGCTGCAGCTATTTACGGATGCGGCTGGGTCAGTAGGGTTTGGTGCATATTTTAATGGAGCTTGGTGTGCGGAGGAATGGCCAGAGGATTGGCGAGGGACTCAGCCTATCAGGAATCTGACATTTTTGGAACTTTTCCCTTTACTAGTGGCTGTACATCTTTGGGGGGACAAGTTTGCTAACAGGGAGGTGACGTTTTGGTCCGACAACTTGGGTGTGGTGGAGGCTGTGAATAATTTTGGTTCACGGTCCCCACCAGTGTTGGTTCTGTTGAGGCATTTTGTGTTACAGTGTTTACAGCTTAATATAGGTTTCAAGGCTAGGCACGTTCCTGGGGTGGAGAACAACATTGCTGATGCATTATCACGTTTGCAGATGGAGCTGTTTCGGAGGTTGGCACTGGGGGCGGAGACCCAGGGCGAACGGTGCCCAGCAGTCTTGTGGGATCTGGTGTTGGAGGTGTGATTGATTTAATCAAGGCTTCACTCGCCCCGGGTACGTGGGGTGCTTATGTGGCTGGTTGGCGAGAATTTCGGGAGGCGGAAAGGATGGCGGGAGGAAAGATCTCGGAGGTAGACATTTTTCTGGGTCACATGATGAGTTTGAGGGACAAGGGTTTAGCTGGTGGATCCATAGGGAGAAAGATGGCGGGTATATCGTTCTTCCTTAGGGTGAATGGTAGGGTTGATGTGTCCAAGTGTTTTGTGGTAAGGAAGGTGCTAGCAGGTTTGGTTAAAGGGATAACTAGCAGGGATGGCAGAAGACCAGTGACGCCGGCAATTTTGGAGGGTTTGTTGCGGGCCACAGACGTGGTATGCTCTTCCAGTTTTGAGGCAGTACTTTTTAAGGCCACATTCATCCTAGCATTTTTTGCAGCTCTGCGAGCAGGTGAATTGGTTTGTGTTTCCAAGAAGGGAGGGGGTGGCTTGCAGCGGGCTGACGTAAGTTTAGGAGAAGGTTTGGTGAGGTTGCTGGTACCGAGGTCTAAAACGGATCAGAAAGGAAAGGGAGTGTGGATCTTGTTGAAGGGCTTACCTGGAAGTGTGGTGTGCCCAGTAAAAGCATTGGAAGATTATTTGGCCATTAGGCCAGAACAAGGGGGTCCACTGTTAGTGCACAAGAACGGGGGGGCATTGTCAAGGTTCCAATATTTGCGGGTCTTTCGGATGTGTCTCAAGCAGCAAGGGTTATAAGGGGGGCAGTATGGAACGCATTCTTTTCGCATTGGTGCAGCGACGGAAGCAGCACGCGTAGGGCTCGCGGTAGCAAAGATACGGAGGATTGGGCGCTGGAAGTCAGACAGTTACCGGACATACATCAGGCCGGATTTGGTAGGGGAGAATGTTGCACTAGAGTAGACACTCTGCCGTTGTTTTTCTTTTTGCCCACCATTTCTTTGCCTCCTCAGATTCTGTGGTAATTTGGATCGTGGGAGACTCAATGGTACACTGGGCGGGGAAGAGGGCGAATTCACGCCCCTACGGAAAGAATTTAGGTTTGAGTATGGATCAGGTGGAGGTAACGTGGTGGGGGATGAGAGGGATGCGGTGGGGACGGCTTTTTCCGCTGCTAATTTCTAGGGCCAGGGGTAGGAGGGCACCGGACATTATCATTATTCATGTTGGGGGTAATGATGGGGCAAAATTGCCGTCGATTGATTTATTCCAGCAGATTAAGCAAGATTTGGCGCGCATGTTAACGTTTTGGCCAGGGGTGCAATTAGTTTGGTCCGAGATAATATGCAGGTTGGTTTGGAAAGGTGCGCGTATCCCGGGGAGAGTTAACAAGATGAGGAAGAGGTTAAACAGAAAGGTGGGACATTTCTTGGTTCAATGTGGGGGTTGGGTCATTCGTCACCCGCAGTTTAGTTTTAAATTGGGTGGATGGTTTAGGGAAGATGGGGTACAGTTGTCGGATGTGGGGGTGGACATGTTTAATAATGATTTACAGGAAGGTTTGGAAGAGGTCATTAGGGGTATGGCGGTACGGGTCTGATTTAAGGGGGTTAAACAGGCCCGTTGGTGGTGGCAGTTGGGGGGGGTAGGTGCTTGTCCCCCCAGAAGTGGCTCGGGGCTGGTAATCGGGGGGTTTGAAGCGAGGGGGCAGGTCACCGGGACGTACTTCCGGGTGCCCCCTTTGCGTTGCCCAGCTCTGAGCATTCTGGCGCGGACAGGTGGTACGCTATCCCCATTTGTGTTAATAAATAAGCCGCGGCCTTTTACCTCCATAAATTTGTCCTCTCGTTATTTGTATGTTTTTATGTAGAGGGTTTATAGGAGAGGGGGGGGGGGGGAAGCTCGCGCCTCCTTGGTCATAGAAAATTCATGATTTACTTACCTGCGTGCTGTCCCTTGATGTCGTGTTGCAACCGGTATCGTATGGTCTGTTATTGCTTTATGGGATAAGCACCAAAACTTATTTACTTGCATATGGTGTGCCGGCTGTGCATTGGATTCTATATATATAAATATTTTATATATATATATATATATATATATATATATAAAATACACTATCATGTTTATTTAAAGCTACTATGCTTTCAAAATAGTTTTGTTCTGAATATACAAAATCAAAGTACAAAACTGTTCTGAAGTTTTTTTTTAATTAATTGTCTTTTCAAAGTGTGATCTGGCAAACATATCAATAGGCAGGAATACTGTCCAATATGCTATGAAATGAGCTAGTGAGAGCAAATACACACAACTTCCTAAAATAAATGAAATACAGTACATGGAAGCTTATTGCTGGAGTGCTACAACTGTAGGAAGCATACCGTTTATTCAAAGATTATATAAATAAAAATTGTTTAGTGATGCAGATTTATGCTTTAAATATTGCTAAACAGTATTTTAATTTCTTATTTGCATTAGATTGTAACCTTTTTATTTTTTATTAAAAACTAGTGCCTGGGTAGGAACTTCTCTACTTTTCCTAGTAACTAGGTCAATATTTTAACTACATTTGCATCATGATCTGAAGCATTCACAACGTGTAAAATAAACTGCTGTTTAAAGAAGTACTTATGTTATGAACTACTTTACTATTTAAATAGATCATACTTTTTTTAATATTACTAATCTTTGTTAAGAAGCGGTGCTAACAATTCATGCTAGACTTCCCGCGCTATATATTTGATTCGATCACCAAATTGTCAACATGTTTGCGCATGCCACAGAATGCTCAGAAACGTGTGTGAGCTGTAAGGAACCAATGTATTTTGTGCTCATCAACCAATACAGCAGACCTTTCTCAAAATGATTTTAAGCCCATTATTAATTAGCGACACCTATAGCGAATCACTTTGCTGAATGGAATGAATGAGACAAAAGGCAATATTTAGTAATCAGTACCACTCCATGAGCCATCTTCTGGCACTTTCAAAGTGTCTTCTGGAAAAGCTTACTAAATATGAGGTGTAATCTATTTTTGGTAGAAAATGTCCTGCTGTCTGAAGATATGAGCAGATTTCCTCCTGGCACCGACTTTCTTCCCTCCAACTTCTACTTAACGGTCTCTCAACAGGTTACTCAACTAAACGAACTTCGCATTGATTCTTGGATTTCTCATATTTCTTTCAGTAACTATCTTGTCTGAGTAGTGAGTTTCATACATGTGCTATAGCCTACAGAGCTGCTTTTACAGCTCACTTTTGCTCTGGTGTCAGATTTTCTTCCTATTCACTGTGATATGTCTTGTTAGGCAACAGGTGACCAGCGTTAAATGCATTGTATTTGGTAACATTTATTTCACATCTACCAGTTTCTCTACCCTTTTTCATACTTATTTCATAATCTTAGACAATTTTGATGCCTAAACCTGTAAAACATAAGAAATATCACAAAATATACAGTACTACATTTATAAGGAGCTCATGCCAAACGAAGGAAGGAAAGTGGCAGAATGTTACAAGGAAGTCCATAGAAAATCATTTTAATGACCCAAGACCAAAAATACCCCAATATTTTTTTAAATCTAAAAAGACTACATCATTTACTAATCAAATATATAATGGGGAAGCAAAGGGAGAGAAAAAAAAAGAATTTTGTTCAAATAAATCAATATAGCCTATAAAGACATTGAACCCATAACTGGAAATGTGTCTTAAGTCACTACTGTCAGAAATGAATTCTTCATGGAGCTCGTTTCCAGAGCTGTAGATTAGGGGTTCCCAACTTTTTTTTTACATTGTTCCCCCCCCCCTCCCTTGCTAAAAAAATATTTGTTCCGCGGACCACTCATTAATAAATCTTATTGCCTACTCATCAGACTTTTGCTAATAAAACCGTTTGACCAATCCCAGGCAGTATTGTGTCCTGAGTTTGTGTGGGAAAACATGCATAATAAACTGCGCCTCAGTGTGTGCAGCATGGGTGGTATAGCTGTCAATCATAGTCAGAGCTTCTAAAGTTATGTCCCAGCATGACCGCTATACCACCCATACAAAGGTGCAGTTTGAGGCTTTAATAAGTCTATACTGCCTGAGATTCGCCTTTACCTATTTTCTTTGGCGAACCCCTTGGAGACACCTTACAACACCCCTAGGAACCGCCTGTTGGGAATCACTGCTGTAGATAAATGTCTCAGTACGGGGCACTTTCTGCAACCTGGATCAGGACTTCTACCGCACATGGGATCCTTTTCAGATGTTCACCCTCTAACGTAGATCATATTACATCCAATAATATGTCTTTAAAAAAAAATAAATGTATTGCATTATAGTAAAATATATGTAGTCCTCGCTTGAACTTCACAGACACCATTTTCAAAAGGAGTACAGTAATTTTTCCTGTACTCCTAAAGCTATACTTCGTGGGTATCCCTGTATGTGGTAAAAGCTCTGATCCAGTGAGCAGAGAGTGCCCTGCGGACCTTTCCCAGTTTGGGGAGAGCATATATGCACCGAGAGGTTTAAATCACTGCTGAACATCTTTCAATTCTTTTGCAAATGCAATTTAATAGTAATGTATATTTTTAAGACATAAAATAAAACAGGTAATCTTTCTAAGAATGGTTATACCAGTATCACTACTGTATAAACTCAAAATACTGGTTCTGATTATAAATCTCTATGGGTTAACATTGCATTCTAACTCCTGATGTCACCTATACCTGCTCATTCTGCTTCTCCAAGACTTCTAGATGTTCTAGTTGCGATTTCTTCAGTTGATCCATTTCTTTTGATTGTTTCATTGCCAGCTGAGAAAAGTAGCAACATTACAGCATTGTTAACAAGTGATTGGTCACAACTCACAAACCAGTCAGAATACCCCATTCAGCATCACATGCAGAGGCTATTATTTTGTAGCTTGAGGTGTCACAGGCAAAAAAATGTCAGAAACAGAACACTTTGATGGGCTCAAGCACTTGTCATGGGTACACAAAACCCGTTACTATACTCTGCTGTCCATTCATTCTCATTCTATGATAGAGCTTCATTTACATTCTGAATGCAAAAAATGCATATGTTGGGGGAGAGGTACCCAGCTCTAGAAAAGTGTACTTTGAAGACCACTGTGGTTTATTACACTCTCTGCTTGCAACAAATGTAAATCAAATTGCTAATTAAGTTTGTCTATATTTAACACTGATCTGTATCGAATTTTTTGCAACATCCGATCTCATCCAGTAAGTTTTCTTAATGAAGCAAAATATAGAAATATGACATACAAATTTAAGAGACATGTCACTGGAGAGTAATTACATAGGGCTATGCAGGCGTTATCATAGTATCGCCAACCACTCACCGACCCAAGGCATAGGACCATATTGACTAAGCTGTATGAAGCCATTAGGGAATTTACGGCTTAGTAGTACATATGGCTTAAAATGCTATAATACATTGAAAGACATGTTTGTGATGCTTCTCAGGGCTCCCTATTCAATATAACGAGAATTATGAAGGTTATTCACAGTCAACAGTTAGCTTTAACCATGACATTCAACCTGATTTGCACATGTTTTTAAATGTGGAAGTTGTTTGTAAACTACAAAGGACATTGCTAGACAATTTGTAGTTAAGAGTAATCTCAGCTAATGTTTGGATAGCTTTAAGAAAAGCACGGTGACAGATGTCATAGCAATGTGCTGCTGCGACCTGCTTAATAGCATAGCTATGAATTTATGCATGCAGTTTATTTAACGTTCCTATCGCTTTATCTAGAAATACAGAACAGACGTGAATGCCAACGGTAAAAGGAATTGCCGAGAAACCTGTGCTAAGACATTATGGCACAGATGGGCTCCCTACCACACTAACACTAAATGCAATTTGTTGTGTTCCAGAGCAGAATGTGTAGGGGGTTAGAGCTATATTGGCACATGCAGGGAACTAACAAAGAGGATAATTGTGCAGCCTGTCCATCCAACTGGAGGTAAAATGTGAGGATGACATTTAGTATGGGAGTGAGGAGGAGGATACAATCAGACTACAAGATGGCTCACGCGATGAGTGGGCAACATGCTGCATACACAGTGCCTTGAAATTCACTGTCACAGTAGGACAAGAAAGTGACTCAGTGCTACTTACTCTTTTCCGCTCTTCCAGGAACTTCTTTGTGTTGCTGCTGTTCAACTCCCTCACTCGCCTGCCAATATCAAAACAGCATATATCTACATTGCAACTCAATGTTATGTCACATTTGAAATCTAGAACAATAAGTAGCAAAGCTGCACACCAATAGCATAGAATAATATACTTGCAACAACCGGAGCTCCTGGTTCAGGGAAATCTGCCTGACAATCCTGTATACGTAGAAAAAATGACGATCCAGGGCACAAACGGAATTACAAAAAAAGAAAAAAGAATTCCAAAAAAGAAAAAAAGAAATGATACATTAAAATTCTATTTTGGAATTCCGTTTGTGCCCTGGATTATCATTTTTTCTACATTTGAAATCTTGCCATCAATGCACTGGAACATACAGAGGATCAATCTTAGCATTATATATATATATATATATATATATTTATATTTATTTTTTATCTGAAAGTACCCGGCGTTGCTTGGGAATTTGAAGAAACCAACCACATCTCTCCCCTCCTCTTCTCACCCCCCTAACCCTTACTCTCTTCCCCCCTCACCTCTCTCCTCCTCATCTCTCTCCCCACCCATCACTTTCCTTTAATACCTTATGATGTCCCAAATTCTTTCCTCCTCTGTCTCCTTCTCCAGCATTCTTAAATTTTCCTCATGCGCCAACTGACTTCCTCTCTTTTTTTCTGTGTAAACTTTATAGCTATCTGACTCTCCTTATCTGCCACCAGGCTATGTGCAATATGATGTCAGCAGTATGATATCCCGTGCCAGATACATAGCCTACCAGGTACATCACCCAGTGGCTGACTTGCTTGAGAAATTGAAATAACTCACAGAATGAAAAATAGAATCTATCCAATTGTATCCAAACACGTGCTCCTTGATCTCAGGAACTATCATGCAAAATGTGGTTCTGATATCTTAAGGAGGTGTCCAAATCCATAGCAAACAGACAAAAATCATTCCAAAATATATAGTAGATTATGGGTTACTGACAGAGAATCAAGACATAAAGTTCTGAGGCTTCTCATCCCCTATTATCCTATAATGTGGAATATATTACATGTTATGTAACAACCTTATAGGGGAGTTACGACCAGCCAGCAAGCTTTATGCATGCAATATTATTTCATTCCATTTTGGTGACCCAAAAGGTTAATGTCGTTTTGCAATTATTTCTCCCTGAGCCTGTGCATCCCTCTTTGCAACAAACTCCATAATTTTCCATCAAGCATCTTAAATATGCGTCTGTGTGTGTGTTTAGGGTTAGTTTGCTGCTTTCTTGCCCTTACTTTGAGATCATAAATTACTTGTATGCAACAACATTGAGGCCTATTCATGAAACTGTGATAAGGTCAGTGCAAAATTGCCTGGTAAAAGAAGAGTGCCAGTAGCATAAAATGTGGAGTTCATGCTGTATTCAATTAGATAAAAAAAAACATAGTTAAGAAACTGGGGTGTCCTCTGGCGCTAAATCGTGTCATTCTCAGCTCTAGGAACCCACTGGTTTTAAAGATACAGTTTTCAGTGCTGGTGATTAATGCTCCCACTGGCATACTAATGTTTCCGTCAAGTCTTTCAGGTCCCATGGGCAAAAAGAATGACGCAAAGTCATCAATGCGGCTTCCTATTGCTCAGCACTGGTGCACACGTTGGACTTTACATGAAAGAGAACCGAGACCTAAACCTGTAAGAATCTTTGGAACTGGGGGCTATCAGCAGCTGAAAATAACAAAGTCCAGCACCGGAGGGTTCCAATGATATATAAACACCCAGGACTGCGGCTTTGAAATGATCTTAACATTAAAATTAACTTGTGATAGATTAACCTTCAAATGTTTGTAAAAAATTATAACTTCAAGTTAATGGTGGGTTACATTGTGTAAATTAATAGAATGTACACTCGTTTTAGACAGGCAAGAAGAATGAATAAATATGGCGGGATCTGTTCCCGAGTGATATCGCCCTTTACCTCTCGAAAAATCAGTTCTTGCAGTTTAATGAATAACCCATTGAGTTTTGACAGTGGAACATTGGTATGTAAAATAAATGCCATGTCAATATCAGAGTAGACTTCACAAGCCTCCACACTTAAAAAATATTTGACATACAAAAAAAAGCATTTTTTATTACAAATTTATAGTCTGAAATGTTTGGACTACAAAAGTTATCAAGCAAAATACTACTGAAGTTTGGGAAAGACTTTGTAGCTGGATTGACTAACATTTAACATACATTTAACAATGCAAAATATTATGCATGTTTCATCCAAAGTTTAGTGAAATAAGGTCTATTTTGTGTACTCAATGATCCCAAATTATGACTTGCCCGAGCAATTTGAAAATGTCAAAAATAATGAGCACTCACCTCTCTCGCTCAGCTTTATTTTTGATCGATTTATCCTGGTTTATAGCTTTGCTGTTTTCCATGGAAATTTTGGCTTGGTTGGCCCGCATCTCCTTACTTTCCCTATGGATAGAAAACACAGATGAGACAAGAGCATCTACTGGCAAATTATTATTCTATTCTTTAGCATCCATGTCAAATGTAAGTCAGAAACCTTTAATGCTGTGTCTTCAGGACTAAATGAGAGAAGAACCACAGAAATTGACATGTACAGTATATGACAAGTAACTTTTACTCAAGTAATGACTTCATATATTGCCTGCTGATGCAACTGGAGGAAGCATAAGCTTCAACATTTAAGGTAACACCTCTCTTCACTCCTATAGGAAGCATGACGTTTTAAACTATTATGTATGGTATATTGAGAACATGTATCCAACTATGGGTTGGCATTTATATTCCAGATGACTGTGACCTTTTCCTGGTGGTTGAAACTCAACTCCCCTACACGCAGATGAGCTAATAATCTACTAACCAGCAGGGAGGGTGTGAAGGTGGGTGTTTAAATATACTGTAGAGGTATAAGAAATTTCCCTGTAAGAAAGACAGAGAAGGTAAAGTTTTAAAGTTAATGTCAGAGCTGTCCTTTACTGTTGCATGGCGGGCAGGATTTTTCATTTTAATGCTAAAATGTAACCATAGAACACAATGTTTGAACTAATGAATATGTAGAAGTTAATGAAATGTAAGCTTAATGTACAATGCTTAGTGAAATTTAGACATGAATATGCAGCATTAAATGAAAGAGATGCAAAGTACACTGGCATTGAAATGCATATGCTAAATGATTGATTATCCACAATAAATGTAAACACACACACACACACACACACACACACACACACACACACACACACACACACACACACACACACACACACACACAATAGAAGAGCACACATAACTCAACCTCATAGTGTAGATATTTTTAATTCTTAAAACACATGAGCAAATAACTTAAAATGAATGCACTCACATTTGCACTCTGATACAGGCACATAAAGTCCGGTCTGGCCTGTGATATATGTCCTCCTTGGACCTCCGAAGAGAAGCTGCGCTCAGTGTCCTCTGTCAGGAAGTCCCTTCCTATAGCCTGCTCTGCCCTCTCCTTCACCCATTTCGGATAGGGGATGGCGTCAGTTCCGGGTGGTCTGTCGGAGGGGGGAGGGAGGGGAGGGCTACGATGACACAGCCTTTGTTGTAAATTGTCCTACGCATTTCCTGAGACTCTCACTTCCCCAGGGGATGCAGAGCTGATGCAGTCAGAGTTCATCAGCTCTGCAGCCCCTGAGGAAGTATGTCTCACAAAGCGCGTAGGGCAATTTACCATGGAGACTGTGTTCCCCCGACGGACCACCCGGATGTGACGTAATCTCCCAGACAAAACACGCAGAGAGGACAGTGCTGGTGCAGTGAGAGACATCCAGACAAAGCACACTGGGCGTGGCTCCTCTTTTGGAGGTCCAAGAAGGATATATATATCACAGGTCCCACAGGGCTTGATGTACCTTTATCAGAGTGCAAACATGAGTGTATTGGTTTTAAGTTATGTGTTCATATGTTTTAAGAATTAAAAATATCTACACTGAGGTTGGGTCCTGTGTGCTATTCTATTTTATAGTACAGTTGGAAGCATACAGGAAGCTGGGGGATTCTCCTTGAAGGAGCTGCACCAGGAAACCTGCACCTGATTCTGGGGTGACTCAGCAGAAGTTAAGCCCTGCACCTGGAGACAGTGACATCAGACTGGGCTATAAATAGAAAGGGGGAAGCTTATGGAACTCAGAGTCCAGGAGGAGTTGAAGAAGAGGGATCTCACTGTATATATGTACAGTGCCAAGAAAACGTTTGTTAACCACAATCATAATTATGAAATTCCATAGTTTTTCCATGCTAACCTTTTTTAATCAAAACCGATCTTTTCTTAAATATCCAATAGGGTTTGTATTTACCAATTCTATGTCTTTTGAAACAAAATGATGTATGAATTAGACAAACAATGAGTAATTAAGAGTCAGGGTATGTGCAGAAGTGTAACGTCTCTGAATAGGAAGCGGACCCGCAGGGCTGATGTAAGGGTATAAGATCACCGACAAGAGCCAGGGAATAGAGTCCTGTTAGAGTAGTCTTGATCCAGGCAGAGGTCAAGGCAGGCAGAAAAGGTGCAAGTCCGGGTACAGGCTGGGATCAAGGCAAGTGGCACAGGAGCAGTGGGCAGGGTAACAGGCCTCAGCCTCTGCAACAGGGAATCCAAAAGAACAGGGAGGTTTCAAGAACAGGGCAGGCTCAGGAATCAGAACACAAGGGGTCAGGCACACAAGGAAATGCATACAATGCTGAGGCAGGTGCTTGGAGTCACTGACTGCTATTTTAAACCTTGCAATAGGTGCAGCCAATTCAGGAAGTTCAGGAAGAAGCTTGCCAGGAACCAAGACGGCCACAACAGCCAAGTAAGGGCAAGCTCCAGCAAAACCCTGGACCGGAACCCTTACAGTATCCCCCCCTTCAGGAGAGATCTCTGGGCGATCAGGACCTGGCTTAATTGGAGATCTTGGTGACCTGGAATTATTCCGGTAATGTCTTAGACGGGTAGCAGGTCTGAGGCAAGACCGATTCTTAGTGAGTACCAGCACACAATGCGAGTCAGAATTCTTGGACATGCAGAGTGGCAGCAAAGCTGGTGACTCAGGCACAGGCTGTATAAGCCTATCAGAAGGCTGAATGAAGAATGCAAATTGCTCCATAGTAGTTCCAGAGAACGGAGTTAGAAGCACAATAGATTGTCAGAATCATTAGGCAAAAGTTCCGGTGGAGCAACTATACCACTCCGACCAGCATGCAAAAGTTCACGAGAATTCTCTGCCACCGGCTGAATCTGGTCATAGGACTGCATGGGCAAAGATTGAGGGGAACCACTGAAAGGCAGAGACACAATCCTCCTGCTAAGGTCCAGTCCAGCCACACACCGCAACCCACCCGCGACAGTCGAGGTGATGAAGCAGCTCTCCGCCATTGGACATGCCGACAGAAGGAGGTCAGTACCCATGGGCGGGTGGGCCTCGGAAAGCATCTGCCCAGATGCCAGAAAATTCGCTTGCAGCAAACCCGTCCTGGACGCGGGAGCCCCAGAATCCATCGTAGACACATCAGGCTCCGCAAGATAATCAATGTGCAGGAAACCCGTCTCTGCAGTGGGAGTCACAGTATCAGCAGAGGAATCATCAGACCCCAAAAGGCAACCAGAAAGAAGTACGCCCGTCTTCACAGCGGGTGTATAGGAAACAGGAACGGGGACATCAGGTACTGCAGGGAAATCTAAGAGGGGTGCGTCTGTCCCTGAAATGGGCACCACAAAATCAGCAAAGAGTACATCAGGCGGTGCACAGGAATCATTGAGCAATAAATCCGTCTTTAATGCGGGAGCTTTTGAATCAGTAAGGACTATAACAGGTACTGTAGGAAAGTCAGTAAGACATAAACCTGTCCTTGGAGTGGGAGTCCCAGACTCATGAAGGGTTATACAAGGTACTCTAGGAAAGCCAGTGAGAGGAAAACCAGTCTTTGATGTAGGAATCTTAAGAGTCAGTACAGGCATACCCCGGTTTAAGGACACTTACGAACAAGGACATATCGCCCAAAAGGCAAACGGCAGCTCACGCATGCGCCTGTCAGTATGTCCTGAACAGCAATACCGGCTGCCTACCTGCACCGAAGCTGTGCGCAAGCGGGGAGACTAAAGAGCCTGTTACACATGCGTTATTTACATCAGTTATGCACGTATATGACGATTGCAGTTCAGTACATGCATCGATAAGTGGGGAAAAGGAGTGCTTCACTTTAAGTACATTTTCACTTTACATACTGTACGTGCTCCGGTCCCATTGCGTACGTTAATGTGGGGTATGCATGTAATAGGAACCTTAGACATGGCAGAAAAATCAGTGATATTTAAACTGGTCTTTGAAATGGGAGTCCTAAAGTCATCAAGGGTTATAACAGGTACTTTAGAGGAATCAGTGAAAGGTATACTTGTCTCTGAAGTGGGAGTTTCAGAATCAACAATAGGTATATCAAACACTGCAGGGGAATCAGAGAAAGGGGAACCTGCTTTTATATCTAGGACTTTATAACTAGCAAGGGTTAAAGCAGGTACTGCAGGAGCGTCAGAGAAAGGGGAACTTGACTTTGAAACAGGATCCTGTCGCCTCCCGATGCCTCCAGTGCAGGTTTCGCACGCGCTGCTGGCTCTAATATAAATGAGGCCTTATGGATGACGATGTGCAAAAGCATCAGGATGTAGGGGTGCAACAGAAGCACTGTTCCAAGGCTAATGGATAGTTTGTCATGTTGGAGAAAATGGAGTATCAATTTGCACGTTATGTTATCAAAGTGATATCCAAGCAGCGCTGGAAATTTAGGTTTCTGGAATGTTTAAATATAAATTGATCTTATAGTTTAATTGACCAGGTAACCCCCCCACCCCCCTCCCCAAACATTTTGCTACATCACACAAAGATCCTTCTCTTGAACATCATTCAGTATGTAGCCTACAGGTCTTAGGCGTCTCGGTGTTCACATTCAAATACAGTATGTGCACTGCACAGGCAACCAATATTAAGTCAGATTTCAACTTTACATTTACACTAAGACATGCATAAATTCCCCTCCCCTTTTTTTTTACATACACCTTTCCTACCTGGAGATGATTAAAATAGAGACATAGAAGGCATAAAGGAGACGTTACAAAACACAAATATTTTAATAAGAAGCTTGTGTGCAGTTTATTTTATTGGTGTACATATCAGATGTACGTTGAATGTAAAAACATGATTAACAAGTTAAACCTGCTGTATTATAATGGTGGTAAAGCTGTCAGTGAGAAAATCTCACTGCATCGTCACAAATAATTGACACTTCACAAATGATATCTCTAATCTAAAGAAAGCACCAAATGGCATATCGTTTTTATTTTAATGCACTTCTATAATTAGTTGTACATGTTGAAGCTGCATTCAAATGTGTATACTGTCTTTTAAAAAAAATATGTGTAAAAATGTGTAACCGCCTGTGTATGGCAAGCAACACATGCACACTGCACCCTAGCAGGTTTCTCTCCAAGGGACATGTGACTGTGATAGCCGGTAGAAAGGCTGGTGAAGGAGGAGGGACTGAGAAGGAGCGTGAGCATTAAAAGGGGGCAGCCTTGACAGTTGCGAGTCAGATCTGCGTTGGCCTGGAGGAGTGAGGCTTGATCAAGATTCACCGGTGTAAATCTTACACGTGTCCCACATATGCGAGACTGCAGATCGGCTGAGAACAGAGAGCAGCCTAAAGATCTGGATAACCCAGCCACCGAGATTTGGAAGCGGTACAGAGGAAGACTGCCGATGGAGGGGATACCCATGGTCATAGGATATAGTGGTACCGAAACAAACCTTTGTGAAGTACAGTCCTTGTTTGTGTGTGGTGAAACCGTGTCTAAGGATCACGAGGTTCCTGTTAACCATTGAATACATACATATTTTTCCTCCGCAATATAACTAAGATACGCCCTTTCCTCTGTTGTTCGACTGCTAAAACTCTGACTCAGGCCCTCATTCTCTCCCGTTTTAATTACTGTAACCTCCTGCTGTCTGGCCTTCCTGCCTCTCACTTGTCTCCCCTACAATCTATCCTAAATGCTGCTGCCAGAATCACTCTACTCTTTCCTAGATCTGTCTCAGCATCTCCCCTCATGAAATCCCTCTCCTGGCTTCCTATCTAATCCCGCATGTCACACTCCATTCTTCTCCTCACTTTTAAAGCTTTGCATTCTTCTGCCCCTCCTTACATCTCATCCCTAATTTCTCGGTATGCACCATCCAGACTCTTGCGTTCTTCTCAAGGATGTCTTCTTTCTACCCCCTTTGTATCTAAAGCCCTCTCCCGCCTCAAACCTTTTTCACTGACTGCCCCACACCTCTGGAATGCCCTTCCCCTCAGTACCCGACTAGCACCCTCTCTATCCACCTTTAAGACCCACCTTAAGACACACTTGCTTAAAGAAGCATATGAATAGCACTGTGGATATTCTGAACACGATACATAAAGCTTGGCCCCCTGCAGACGCACTTACCAGAACTCCCTCCTACTGTCTCTGTCCGTTCTCCCTACCTACCAATTAGACTGTAAGCTCCTCGGGGCAGGGACTCCTCTTCCGAAATGTTACTTTTATGTCTAAAGCACTTATTCCCATGATCTGTTATTTATATTATCTGTTATTTATTTGATTACCACATGTATTACTACTGTGAAGCGCAATGTACATTAATGGCGCTATATAAATAAAGACATACAATACAATACAATATATATAAACCTGTTATATATCCAAGTGTTATGTCTCCTTGTTAGCTCCATGCAAGTGGGGTATTTATCATAGGCATAAGGACTCAGGCCCCGACCTCAACACCAGGCGTATAGTCTGAGTTATACAAATGCTAATTATAACGTTCTCTGTAAAAGGACCCATGTTTATAATTGATGTAATTATGGCTATGGGGTTATGGATCCCATTTGCTCACCTGTCATGAGACAGCTTTAGCTGCTGGCTCTGTTGTTCTTGCACACTGATCAGCAGTTTCTTCAGGAGCTCACACTGCTGGCTTAGATGTAAATCCCGCAGTTCTTGCTCTTCAGCGCTGTGTGTGTTGATCATCTCCGACCACTCTTTTGTTTGCTGAGCCACAATATCTTTCACCTAGCATGAGATAAACACACTGCGCTGTTACATTTAACGTGCTGCACCTACTGTATTTACCATACCTTCAATTAACCTCTTTACACTTTAAATGTAATCCTTTCTCTGCTGAGCAATGCATGCAGTGCAGACTAAAATATCTACTTCGTTCCTACCGTGGCACACATGCTGTGCACTTACTTACAAACCAGTGTGAGGCACCAAGTACAGATGTTGCAGACGTTACTGCGTTAACGCTAGCGCGTTTATGTTACAGTAGTGCTATTGAAAACAATGGTTATGTTGATAGAACATGTTATTTAACACATCATTGTGTGTGCAATCACGTCTGCTACATCTGTAAGTGCAAAGAATTGAGCATGAACATGAATTTAAGTACGGAGTGTTAACAAAGTTGCCCTGAAATGCTAGTTAAACTGCAGCTCAGTGAAATCTCTCTCACTCCAGTACACTGATCTCCATTACTTGTTCTAGGAGTGTTATAAAATAAAAAAATAAAACATTTTGGGCATAAAAAAAAAGTCTGTATATACTGTATAGTATAAAAGTCTGTATAACTAATTACAATGGCATTTGAGCACCTTCTTCTGACAAACGTACAATACACATTATATTTTGCTTGCCGTTAATTTGCTTTGTAATACTCAACATCTAAACAAAAAAAGGCCCTTTCTAAAAGACTACTTGATTATTTATCAACTACAAAACTCCTCATAAGCAATAATAACATTATTATTATTAATAATAATGACTGGGAAAAGGTGGTTCTTTATAGTTGGATAACCTTGTACACTCCCAATACTAGTTCTGTGCACCAAAAAAAATAAAAAAACATTATTACAAGACAAACAAATGAAATATCCCCATTGCTGGCGCATCACTCACACATTCATTCTTTAAATTCGTAATGTGCTCAGAATGATTAGTTCCCCAAAAACTCAAATAAATATCAATGCATATTAGTAAAACTCATTACTCCTAAACTGTGAAAATATGGTATTAACGTTGTGGATCATCATCACTGTACGTAGGTCGGGGTACATGGAGTTTTGCATCCAAGATTTTATCAATTAATAATAACGTTCACCCCAACCGTTCAAGATACAAGTGAATTATTTCTTCATCACTCAGAAGTGTAGGTTGCATTGTCAAAATGTCTTTTGCTCAAAAAGACGATATGATCTACAAATCCTACAATTACAATTTCAATGAGATGGGGCAAAAGGGGTTCATTATAAAATTAGCCATACTTATGGAATATTGATATTACCTAGTAAACTACTGTAAATTGACATGATTAGAAACTTATAGTAGATTTTGTAATCTACTTTGCACACATTTCCTTGGACATTAATAGAAATGAAGTACACTATATTAAAACATATGTATCAAACCATACTGGCATTTAAAGTATGCAGCCACAATGTGTAGTAATTACATTAATATTCCTATATCCAATTACTATTATTTGTACAAACAGTGCGAGCATCAGTTCTGCTGAGAGAAATATGTATTCTTAAAAAGATTATGATATTGTATTATATGCATTAATCCAGATGATAGAAAGTACAATAAAGGACTGTATGAAAGACATCACATCCTGATGTTGAACTTGATGGTTATCGGTGATAAGGTCACTTTACAATGTGACAAATTGGTTGACTGGCTTTTGTCTGAGCTGCTACATTGGGTCTCTTCCCTATTAGAAAATGACGCTCAAATACCAAAGGTAACATATTGAGCCTGATGTAACAAAGTCCCCCGACTCAAAACAGGAGCAAAAAAAATGGCACCACCTTTATCGAGCCAAAAATCCCATTGTTTGCAATTGTTAAATCTGGTGTTGTTGTTTGCACCAGTTTTGAAGCTGGGAGACTTTGATACATCAGTCCCATTGTATTAAAAGTTTTTTTTTTAATTTTCCCTGCTTACTGCTGTGGCTAGTCTAGATCCATATGCATTTATGAATCGTATAATGATATATCACCTTCATTACTGGAGGAGCCTGAACTGCAAAAAAAAAAAAAAAAAAACGGTACATCTTATCGACTGGATTCTTGATACAAAACATCAAATACATTAATTGGAACTTGTACAACATTTTCAGACAATTCGCTTGAACTGTTTCAGAGAAATTAAATATTTAAAATGAAAATAAATTGGTAACCATGATAACAAACAACATGTTACAACAACAACCTGTAGCTTTACTTTGGGTCTGAGGAAGGGACACATTAGTCCTGAAACGTTATCTGTACTAAAGCTCTGATGCTGTGAACACCTTATTGAAGTTTTTCAAAACTCAAATCAAGAGGCTTATGCAGAGAGGTTAGAGAATGGAAATAGCGCCATCTTTTGGCGAAAATACGCAGCCGAAAAGCTTGTCCTGGCGAGATTCACAAAATCCGCCAGAACAGGTTCCGTTATTTAAAAATTCGCCAAACACGTGGCGAGAAGCTTCAATTCGCCATGTTTAGATACGGTGGTATGTCAGTAGCATCGATGTGCTTGAACGCGCCATTCAGAGCCATAATATGGCGAGTTCCAGGTCGCCAGGAAAACTTGGCAATTTGCTGCAGTTCGGCGCCGTTACCATACTTCAGTGACATTACATAGACATTGTAATGTGTGCCCTCGCTGGAGGAGGGGTTCTAACCTGTGAACGGTTAATACGTGGCCTGAAAGCTCCATTATTATGAAAGGTACCTGAAGCTGAATTACTGTACAAAATTTTTAATTTGTGACACGTACTGTTTAATATGTTTCAAAATCTATGTGTAATGCAACAGTGCATATTGTATGGTTGCTGAACGTGTGTTGAGCAAGGATGCGTATGTGGCAGTTGTGCGGGGTGGTACTGTACTTGTTTGTGAAGTGTACATGGGCAGGCTAATATCTGCATGAACAGAACAGGTATTGGCAATAATTGTGATGTCACGAATGTACGTTGCTTTGTAAGGAATAGATGTAGTGCAACATGTATGTAACTGTGCTATTCATATGCATATTTTTTGGATTGCAACAGTACATGTAAACCTCACATGTACATTTCAATTTTTTGCTCATCCACACAGCATGGCGAGTTTAACGAGAATCGGAACTCGCCAACATTGACATCATGTGTAAAAGGAGGTAACGCTGTTTTCTGCATACGCCCATAAATAACGCCAATTCTGTGGCTATTTTCTTGACGTTTTACCATTAACTCACGGTCCTCTCTGCATAAGCCCCCAAGTCTCCTGTGTGCTCCTCCTTTCCTTCATTTGTTTACATTAGAAAAGAGGTGTCTAAGAGGGGATAAGATAACTATGGTCATCCTTTTTGGTGGTAGGAAAAGAGATTTCACCAGCAACAGACGAAAGGGTTCTTTACAATACGGGCAGATAAAATGTGGAATTCATTACCAATTGAGACTGTGATGACAGATGTGGCGATGGTGTTTGGCGGGAGATCTGTGGCGTGCGGTGGCCTTCGGAGGAGCTCCGTGCGGGCCGGTGCCGAAGTGAGTACCTAGCATAGTGTGTGTTTGTTTGTTGGGGTGGTTCCGGCGTGGTAGAGGTGTAGTGGAGGGGTGTTGGCAGTGTAGGCCGCGGCCCGTAGAGGGTCTGCGGTAGCGGGAGGCAGATGTGTGGCGTGCGGTGTCCTCCGGAGGAGGAGCGTGTGGGCCGGTGCCGATGGTGTTTGGCGGGAGATCTGTGACGTGCGGTGGGCTTCGGAGGAGCTCCGTGCAGGCCGGGCCGCGGCCCGTAGAGTGTCTGCGGTAGCGGGAGGGAGATGTGTGGTGTGCGGTGTACTCCGGAGGAGGAGCGTGTGGGCCGGTGCCGATGGTGTTTGGCGCGAGATCTGTGGCGTGCCGTGGCCTTCGGAGGAGGTCCGTGCGGGCCGGTGCCGATTGTGTTTTTGGCGCCTAAAGTGAGTACCTAGCGTTCCGGCGTGGTAGAGTTGAAGTGGAGGGGTGTTGGCAGTGTAGGCCGCGGCCCGTAGAGGGTCTGCGGTAGCGGGAGGGAGATGTGTGGCGTGCGGTGTCCTCCGGAGGAGGACCCTGCGGGCCGGTGCCGATGGTGTTTGGCGGGAGATCTGTGGCGTGGACCGGGGGGGGGGGGGGTCGAGGGTGGTGTTTTGAAGAGGCAGTGTGCAGTGTTTGGTGTTGTGTGAATGTCTGTGATCGGCGGGAGATGTGTGGCGTGGACCGGGGGGGTCGAGGGTGGTGTTTTGAAGAGGCAGTGTGCAGTGTTTGGTGTTGTGTGAATGTCTGTGATCGTGCGGTGTGTGTAGGTGATCGTGCGGTGTTGTGTGTAGCTGATTCTGTACCTGATTCCGCAGTTCTGTGGTAGCAGATGGTGAGTGTTTTGTGGTTTGAGAGCTGTGAAGCGTGGCCCCAGAGCAGTGAGGGTTGAGGATTAGGTGCTGCAAATGCAAAGCGTTCCCAAAGCTCAGTGAGGGGTGGGACAGTGTGGCAGTGGTAGCTCAGTGAGGGGTGGGACAGTGTGGCATTGGTGTTGGACGCAGGCCAATGAGAGTCAGTGAGGGGTGGGACAGTGTGGCATTGGTGTTGGACGCAGGCCAATGAGAGTCAGTGAGGGTGGGACAGTGTGGCATTGGTGTTGGACGCAGGCCAATGAGAGGTGTGTGGGGGCGGGCATGGCCTGAGGCGGAGTGACAGGCCAAAGTTGCAATGCGATTGGCCCTAGGGACGCAGACATACAGTGCTTTCAGAAATATATAGTAGATATATATATAATATATATATAAAGTGAATACTTTACTATCAGTGGTGATGATAAAAATAAAGACAGCACTCAGTAGTAAGGTCCAAAAGACTGTGTTCAGCAAAAAATCACACAAATCCAATGTTTCCATCCGTTAGATTTGTGTGATTTATTGCTGAATACAGTATTGTGGACCTTACAACTGAGTGCTGTCTTTATTTTTATCATCACCACTGATGGTAAAGTATTCACTATTGGCAACGGACTCATACCTATTGCTACTTGGAGTGCCAGTGTTCGCCTTCTCATATATATATATATATATATATATATATATATATATATAGCAAATGGAAATATTACTGTATGTTCATTTGCATGTCTTAGACAGGTCTGAAAGACAGGGTTGCAGACCTTTCCAAGACATGCAAATGAACATACAGTAATATTTCCATTTGCTACAGTATATGCTTTACTGTGGAGGATCTTTGTCACTTTTTTTACCCACCATAACCTTAATAATGTGTGGTGTGTATTTTTTATATATATATATATATATATATATATATATATATATATATCCTGTATATATATATATACACTGGCGACACACTTTATTCGAGCTCGGCTAGTCCCACGAATTCGGGTATACCCGGGTGTATTGAGGTTTGTGACTGTTTTCTGCCCGAGTGCATTGAGGTATTTTCCAGGCAGGGATTGAAGCATTTTATTCCCGCTGGCTGCAATACTGCACAGTATATATATATATATACTGCATTACAATTCATGAATTTATGCCATCTGGTAGACACGCGAAGCATTGCAGCCTATTAAATCCTAATCATTATCATTTAACAGATCAGCCGCCCGTCAGCCAGGCATGAACCCAGGCTGGGAAGGCAAACGCAACGGGGCTTGTCAGAGGTGAGGAGCGGTGCATTCCAGGTATCTGCCAGGTACATACTGGGTATTTGCTCGAATAAAGTGTGTCGGTGCAGTATATATCTCCCCTGTATATAAATCCTAGTTGGCAGAATGTGCCTCCCCTTTTCTAAGCCCATCTTGGCTGCTGGCATCTACCGCCCCCCAAAGCCCCTCTACAATCCCTGACTGATATCACCCAGTTTTATGGCTCCATTTCCTCTCTGAATGAGAAGAGTGAGCTGCAGTTCTTGGGGATTCAACTACAATTGGCTCGACCCTAAAAATCACAAAATCCAGATACAACTCAAGTCACTTAACCTAACGGAACTCCTTTCCCAACCCGCACGGACAAACCTGACATCGCACAACCATTCCTTGCTAGACTGGATTCTCTCCTCAAATCCCATCAGAATCCAATCATCTGGCATCCTTCCTGACATTTTCATTGACCACGCAATAGTGTACTGTGTAAGGAAAATGAAAACACACCAATCAAGCCCTAAAGTTCTCCTCACTAGAACATTTAGAAACTTTAATCCAGAACAGTTTCAGGCTGACCTTACCAACTGCCCTTGGTACAGAATCGACTTTATTCCCAACCCTGATTCTGAGCTCGACTATTTCCAATCCGAGTTCTTAAAACTCTGTGATACCCATGCTCCACTATGCAGAATAAGAGAACGGGGGGCCCACCTTCCGTGGGTTACAACTGACCTTATAGCACTCCATCATCTCAGGGATGCCTTGTGCCAAGGATCTTAATAACTACAGATGCCGGCGGAATATGTGCACAAGGCAAACAAGACATGCAAAAGCACAATATTACTCTGACAATCTTTACCAGAATACATCAAACCCAGCTAACTTCTGGAAGGTTATCAACAATATATTCCAGCCTTCTAGCCATCAACAACCAAGTAAAATCACTATGGGGGATATTACTCTGACAAACCCCACTGACATTGCAAATGCAGTCAATGATTACTTTGTGGGGTGTGCTACTAACTTATTAGCGAAACGCAACCCAAACCACAAACATGAACCTCATTCTGAGTACCCATATAGCCCCACCCTCTCCCAACACTGCTCACAATTTTCAATTTGTCCCAGTATCCGAAGAGGAGATTACACAAGCGCTCCTCAAATTAAAACTAAGCAGCCAATGTGGACATGACTTACTAAGCTTACTTACAATCTAAGTTCCTAAGCCATTGCCAAACCAATTGCTTCCATAGTCAACTCTAGTTTGTCTGCAGGCCATATCCCTAAGACCCGGAAAACTGCCAGAATGTCCCAATCTTCAAAAGTGGGAACAAAAACAGGCCAATTTCTCTTCTCTAAATACTATCCAAAGTCATGGGAAAATGTGTTGACTCCCAATTAAGTGATTACTATACCAAGACAAATTTCCCTAGCCAATTCCAATCTGGCTTTTGCCCCAAACACTCCACGGTAACTACCCTGCTAAAAGTTTGCAATTAAATCTATTGTGGAATGGAACTAGGACAACTCACTGGTGCAATATTCCTAGATTTTGCAAAGGCTTTTGAAACTGTTGATCATGTTATCATGCTTAACAAACTCCAGTGCTCTGCAATATGGAAGCATGATTTAAACTAGTTTCATTCCTACCAATCAGACAGATCCCAACATGTGCCTCTCAGGCTCTAACTCCAACCCCTTGGATATAACCTGTGGTGTCCCACAAGGCTCTGTTCTGGAGCTCTTACTCTTTTCAGTGTTCATCAATGATCTTCCCACAGCATGTAAGGAAGCTTCAATACACATGTATGCAGATTACACAATCTTATATGCACACAGCCATAGCCTCTCCGACCATGAATATATACCGTACTTCAATCTGACTTTTTGAGACTTGAAAATTGGGTTTCCCAAAACAAACTATTTTCAAACACTGACAAGACTGTACAATGGTATTTGGGATCAAAGCTACATTTTTAAAGCTTCCAATGACTGAGCTCCAGATCAGAACCAACGCTAATACCACCCAAACTCCTGTTATTAGTTTTAAATACTTGGGTATATGGTTTGACTCCCATTTAACATTTGGGATGCACATTGATACCCTGACATACAAAACCTATGCCAAACTAGGTGTACTTTACAGGAACAAATTCTCCCTACGTCTGCTGGTCAGAAAGTGTATCGCACAGCAGATGCTAATGCCAATTATCAACTATGGGGACATAGAATATGGCTCAGCACCCCAAGCCCACCTTAGCAAACTTGATACCCTCTACAATTCAATATGCCGTTTTGTTCTCCAATGCAACTACAACACACATCACTGTGAAATGCTCAAAGAACTAGATTTTCATCACTTGAATCTAGGCACAAAGTTCATCTTTCCTGTCTTTCCAGTTTACGGGTTTTGTTGCAATGGTGAAAGCAACTTCATCAGGGGTATATATATATATATATTATATATGTAGAGTGGTATCTGTACCGTGTTAGCCAAATGTAATAATCAAAAACAGATAGTCGATACCGTTCTGTGGCTAACAAAATGCTTTTATTTGAGCGAGCTTTCAAGATACAATGATCTTTTCTTCGAGCGATGTTACAATTGATTAAGCCAATAAAGTTTTTTGTGACATCGCTCGAAGAAGAGATCAGTGTATCTCGAAAGCTCGCACAAATAAAAGCATTTCGTTAGCCACAGAACGGTATCGACTTTCTGTTTTTTTTAATTATATATATATATATATATATATATATATATATATATATACACATACACACTGTATATATATATATATATATATATATATATATATATTATACACACACACACACAAATGAACTTGTTATATAGTTTAGTATTTGCCATGAATTTTTTTCTTATGACCGCTTTTATCAATTTCTATTCTATCTATTCTATCCCTCACAGTACCATTTATTAATGGTAATAACTGGCTAACTTGGCCCCTCACATGGTTGGATGTGATTTAAGTCTTAGGGGCCTATTCTAGTAGCTTCGATAACCTTGCTGCCATCTCGAACGATGTGGCATTACCCCACCGAACGGTTTGTCATTTGTGTTATCACGGTGTTCAGAAAAAATCAGAAACCATTAACAGTCACAAACCGTGAGGTAGGAAAAGGCCAATACCGCTCAGGACAGCAGCAATGGTAACTCAGCCGCTCCCTAAGTTCTCGCCTGTGAGATCTGGCAGTAGACGGTTTAATTGCAAGGTATTTTTAGTGCTTGTTTTTTCATGTTGCCCATTGACTGTCATATTGGCAAACCATGCCCATATTATATGGGCATGGTGTACCACTGTGCCAATCAATTTGTTTATTGGCATTTTTTTAATGACATTTTATGTATTTTATTCAGTGCTTGTTTTTTTGTTGGTAGATTGCCCATTCATTGCCATCGTGGCAAAACGTGTTCATATTATGGGCATAGTTTACCACTGTGCCAATCAATGGGTAGAAGGGGGGGGGAGTTAGTTGCACCAGGGAGGGTGGTTAGACACCCCAGGTGGGTAGCAGTGGAGGGGGTTAACCCCTTAATTACTATAGCAGTTGCTAACTGCTAAGGTGAATAAAGGGTTAGTGGCCATTAGTTTGTTTTTTTATTGTTATGTTGCTGCCCACGGAGGACGGAGAGGATGGGGAGGAAGACCAGGATGGCCTTCATCCTGGCAAGGGTAAATGCAACTTTAGTTTACTTAACGCTTGCTGGTTTATGTTTTATTTTTAATGGGCAAAAGCGTTTTTATCCAGATTTGGATAATAGTAATTTTGCCCATTACTGTACTGTATGTGTTGGGAGGGGGGGGGGGGAGGGGGGTGTTGGACATAGAGGCGGTGCCCATTCATTGCCATTTGTGAAATCTTTGCTCCCATTGAGGGCCTAGGTAACCACACTGGCAATCAATGAGTGTATTAGTTAGTATTGTGTTTGTAATTTGTTTTAATGTTTATTTGGGGTAGTGGGGGGTTGGGGGGGTGAAGGTGGTATGTGGCCCGGGGTGGGTGATTATGTCTACTGGGTGTGTAGCGGGAGGGGCTAACCCCTTCATTACCATATCGGTAATAACCGCTAAGATAATAAAGGGGTTAACTTCTCCCACAACTCACGCACTAAGGGCCAAATACCACCTTCACCCACCCCCACAACCCACAATAACCCGGGCACTGGTGTTTAACCCCTTCATTACATTAGCGGTTAGCCGGTATGGTAATGAAGCTGCCGGTAAATGTATTTTTATTGCAATGGATTGAAGCCGGCGGTCTCCGGAGCTGGTATTAATGAATATCAGCTGCAGAGACACCCGGTACTAGGTACTAGAATAGGGTGATTTAATAAAAAATGCGAGTTAAGCGAGACAGCTCGGAGAGATGCACTTCCCGAACTAGTTTGGCAGGTCCTCGGAGCTTTGTAAATAGCAACCTTGCCAAATCATTCGGGAACTGCTCAAAAACCTCGATGAGTTAGTTATCGAAGTTTATAGAATAGACCCCTAATTCTCTGGCTATTTCTGAATAGTGAATAAAAAGGGAGCCACCTAATTCTCATTAGTGGCCCTGAAGGAACTATTATCAATACAAAATTATGTGTCGTAAATAACTTCACCTTAATGGAATGGTGTAAATGTATCTAGTATCCATGAAGCCCACTCCTAGGCTTTCAGTGTGCCTAGAACTTGTAGTCATGCCTAGCTAAGATTCAAGTAGAAAATGAGCTAAAGAATTCTAAAATGTATTGAAGGCATATTGTTCCTTATTGTATTTTTGTGACAAAGAGGCTTCTGGTACAAACCATTGCATGATTCAGCTCATTGTTAATCTCTTTTGAGAACTGTGTGTGACCAAACATTCTGGCTGTTTGAACGGGACCATAAACTGGTTCATTTATTTTGATAATCTCCTGAACTTTAGTGTTAGTGTAAAGCATTGGAACCCAATATTAGATGTATATACGTGAAAACATTATAGTTATGCAATTAGGAGTATCTCATCTTTTTCACAGCAAAAACTATAACTGCGTACAAACGTGATCTTAAAAATCTTAATAGATAAGGTCGTAGGATTATTGTACATTAACAGCTAACAAATATCTCAAAGATATCTCCTCAGGTGTAACACATTGTTTTTCCATTCAATAGTTAAAAAGCAAAGATTTATACACATGCATCTGTGATTTTAGTTGACTCGTCTTATTGTCCACAATCTTACAATATTTTCAGACTCAGGGTTTATTCTTTCAATAAAGTTTTTGTCTATGTTTAACGTTTCCCAATGTAAATAATACTGTATAATAAACTGAATGGTCCTTTCTGTCTGAATAAGGCTGCGTCCATAGGACTGCAGCCGTGCTGAGGCGCGCGGAGGCTGAGGGAAAGTGGGTGCTTTTGGCCTTGGTCCGCGCGCTGTCCGGGGGCGTGTCGGGGGGGGCTTACTAAGACTTACTTACTAAGACTTACGCTTCTGCACGCTTGCGGTAGCGGAAGCGAGCCCCTGCTAAAGCCGCTCTCATTGCGGCTGCAGGGGCTCACTGGTAAGCACCTCAGCACAGGTCAGCGCCTAAGCGCTGACCATGCCCGAGGCCGTACTGCTGGGAGTGACAAGATTCAGAGATAATGGGGATTATTCATTAAAGTGTGCTAGTCCTGACTGTCCAAACAGAAACTCCCATTGACTTCAAAGGAGTTCTATGCAGTAATGTCCATCTGCACACTGTCAGGGCACTAACAGGCTTTAATGAATAAACCACTATGTTACTACATAACATGTCTGCTCACCTGATTTTTATCATTAAATTAAATACCCATGTGAATATATAAATGACAGGAAATAAAATCAGACTGACATCCCTTGAGATCTTACCCTCCCGGTAATAGACTTTAACAAACTTTACTCAGTGAATGACAAACAACAACAGATGCAATATTTCCGAGAATGATTTTAGACATTGGGAGTGAAAATCAATATGTAAAGAATATGGAAATGTTTAAGTATATTGTTCTAATAACGAATGGATCTAGTGAACTAGTATTGGATGTTGTGTTATTAATCCCATAGTATTGGTTTATGTAGATGATAAGATAACACAGACATAATGAAACCATGGCAACAACACTTCTTTCAAATGTGCAAATGTATTCTCAAAAGTACATGCAAAAACAATGCAAATGCATACATTTGAAGTTAAAGCAACTGAAACATTTTCTTTCAAGCACTCATGAAGGCCACAAAAATAGAACAATTTAAAGCAAACTACACTGTTTACAGTACAGCATGTGTTTTATGAAACATATCCATGTCTAATGTTCAGTAAGGGGACATTATGTAATCTCATATACTGATTATCAATAAAATAATAGTACAGTGCAAGATTATATTTATAAAGCCCCATTTGATACAACATGCTTTCAAATTTTACTTGAGAGGCAATCATGCAGCCATCTCTGGGATGGAACTCTGCAGCATATATCTGTAGCTCTGATCTGTATGCCCAGCTTTCATTAAAGGATATGAGAGACGGAAATGATTACTACTACCAAGTGAAATGTGGTAAAGTTAAGTGAAGTGAAACACAGTCATTGTTTCACCATCATACACAGCGAGACCCCGTAATTGATGCCAAAACCTAATGATATGAAGTCCAAAGACAAACCAATCAAGTCACACGACCACCTCCTTTCTGGTGTTAAACAATATAGCCCGCCCAAGAGTTGATGATAGGATACCTTACAAACAGCTTTCAATAAGCAGTATTAGTCTTTGTACATGTTAGTTCCAAAGGTTTAACATACTGTATCTCCTCAAACTCCGAAGAGCATAATGATAACTCCCCATGAATATACACACTGCTTTCTTTGGGAGCTTGCTGGATGTTGCAGTGATTTAAAGTTGCAAGGCTTTGGAGTCCGAGTTATAAAGCGTTTCTTTATATTTTTATTTTAAGGCTGTCCGCAAACATGTTTGACATCCATAATTCTCTGATATTGAAAACTGCTGGAAGGTTTAAGAGTAAAGTAAGTGGCCATGGTAAAAAAGGAAAAGTAAAGACAATTTGTGACATAAAAATGCACTATATAAGTATCATGGATGTGCCCCCTCTTTGTCCCCTTCAAACTGCTGGTGAAATGTAATTTGTTCTTGAAGACGAGATATTTTTAGTGCAACATGCACAGGTCGCTGTGGACACTTAATAACAAGTGATTAAAGTGATTAACGAGAGTGACGTCCGAATGAAAAGCTATGTGAATGAAGGTGGACATTTTCTTACCTTGGATTTATGATCTGAAGTTAATATCTGAATTTTATTTTCTGTTTCTTTCTTCATTTCAAGACAGTTACTTCCTCTAAACAGCAAAATATGTTCCATGGTTAGATATTTTCTCTTTTACTGAGTCATTCATTTCTTTAATATTGCTGATTTTTGGAAAACACACCAACAACCGTCTTAGATTAAAATGTAACACATTAGCTGCCAGATGGACATTCAGCTTCGTTGTCTTGCAGTCCCTTTCACAGCAGTTCAAACTACCCATAAAAGGCACAAGAATTGTGTATTTTCCATAAATCGGGAACTAAAATGGTTTCACTCCAAGGTGACTTACTGATAATTTTATGATAATTCATATATCTTTGTGGTCAATAAGCTCAGAGGTCCATATTCACTAGGCTCTGTGAACCAATTTAACATGACGTTAATCTAAGTTAACGTCCATTAATCATAACACAGTAATCACTGAAGCAAATAACGTGTGACGTTAACCAGGATCTATCCCATATTCAGTAACGCCGGGTAATAAAGCTAAATTACTTAAAGTCACACTCTGGCATTACTCCAATGCACACACTTATATGGAGCTTTTGCTAGAGGGGTATAGAGAAATGGGGAGACGAGGGGGGTTGGGTGGGGAAGACCAATTTAGGAGGATACCCACTGAGTTATTTGCCTCCAAAGAGATTAACCTATACCCAACATGGAGATATAACTGAACACACCTGAGATACTGTACTTTTCTCTCTCTCACACCTTCTCTGCCCATTCACCCTCTCTCTCTCTCTTTAGCAAAAGCAGTATTTTAGGGTCTGGATGGGAGTAACTCCAAGACTTAAATATCATGTTATTTTAAGATATTGCAGCATTTTCCTGAAACGTTTATCAAATATTTTACTAGCAAAAAAATTACATTGAGTATCCTCTCGTTTTCCAGTATGTCCTAACATTGGGTTATCCCTACGCGAATGAGCTCAATTACTGCCCTTTTAATGCATACAATTACCTTAGGGAATAAAGCTTTAACTCAGGGAAAATAATGGCCATTCCTGTTTTTGGTAATGTCACGTTATTTGCCTTGATACAACGGAGCATAGTGAATTTGAGCCTCAGCGTGTAAATGTGACAGGCAACAGAATATGTGCCCCTTCCGTTAGCTTTCTCCTTTACTGTATGCAGTTTGTGAAGCAGATCAAAGGCGCCTATAACTTTGGGACTCTGTAATAGCTCTCTGTGTGAGGTGATCACACTGTTACTCTTTCAATGTTGCAGAATATTGCAGAACTTGTTACTAGCAATTTTTAGTTTAATTTGACCAAGCGGTGTCAGTGTTACGAAGTTTTGCCACAGCAAGGTCTTTGCAATTGAAAAGCAAGTTCGATATGTAAAATGTGCCGTAAATCAATCAATAGCTCCTCACCGCGACCTGTGAATATACTGCAGAGTGTAGCAATGCTAATTATAACCATACAATCACAACTGCAAAGATCTTTTTCCAGCTTCACACTGCAGCCTGCAGCATCCTGGTTACGCTTCTCCTCCCACGGGAGAAGTCATGGTGAACTAACTCTATTGTAGGACTCTTGGGCGTTTGTGTATTTGATGGAAAGTAAGACAATTGTATGTCTGTTTTCTTGAAAGCAAATTGACTACTATGCAAGTATTTTTACATGAATAAAGATGAGGAATCTTTCACTATAGCACTGCAGTATTCAGTGATTCGTTTTACGGGTATTCCTTTTGGTTGTTTGATGCCCGCAGGCTTGTATCTACAGGGGGTCACCAGTGTTTTTTTTTTATATCATATGAAAGTGCACCAGTCCTCTACTCCATCATTCTGTACATGGTGCATGTAAGTATTTGGTGTGTGTGTGATATATATATATATATATATATATATATATATATATATATATATATCTATATACTGTATATAGATATATATATATATATAATAGTGAATGTATAATATGTGTGTATCGTGCATCTATCTTGTACAGTATGTGCATGGTGTGTATACTGGCCCTTTGTGCATGTGTATATGGAGCGTGTATGTAGTGCGTGTGACTATTTATATATTTGTGTGTGGGCCGTCTGACTCCTGGGCCAGTTGGTTGGGTTTGCCCCCTGGCACAACATTTTCCAGCCATCCCCTTAAACCATGTTTCATTGTGATAGCAACATGACAGATGTGTAGAGGAGATCTACATTGTGCGTACTTTTTAAGATTATATTTTGTGGGAATAGGATTTTGAGGTTTCATGGCAGGTATTATTGTTTTATTGTTCTGCTATAAAAAAAAAATCTGCTTGTAAATCAGGTAAATGAAAAAAAAATGAACAGTGAAAGCTTATCGTTCGGGGTGGTACAAATGTCTAAAGGCCTTATTCAGTATAATCTAAAGTGGAACTCAAGTGGCATTTTAGTCAATGGCAGTTTTCTTTGGACCATACCAAATAAGGCCCTAAGAATCTCTCTATTTCAGACTAGTGTTGCCTAGTTAAAAAAAAACTGAGGAACTTCATTTAGGCTCAAATTTCCTTTATGACAATAGCGTGAGAATAAAGAATACATGGGGAGGGGAGAATGTAAAAAACAAAGTGGCTGCCCCGGTATGTATCTTCTTAGAAAGATTCAGGTTTTCTTATTAGTATTAAGCATTGCAGGTGAAACTGTTTGTCAAACAGTGTTGCTTTATATTGGAGCAGGTTTATGTTTTATGGACTGATGCAATAAACATCTAATGTGCTGTTTAACTTAAAAAAAGATGTAAATTCCCTCTTCTATTCTTACTGTTCTACTAAATGCGCAAACGCCCTCAGCTGATGAAGAAATACAGCACTATTTAGGAGCTAAACAGAATCACAGTGTTATGTTAGTACTAAATTAGCTACTTTATTGATCTTTTTTTTGATGCTTGCTGTTGCTTAATTATAGGACTTCACAAGCTAATCACATTGAGGTCATAACCCCTACAATTCCAGGGAGGTTTTACACACCAAGATGTAATGCATGGCAGACCTTTCTGATGCTGTATGGGTTAACAGATCATCTAAAGAATAATGATTGCATTTAAATGGCTGGCGAACCTAATTAAATATCAAAGGGTAGTAAAATATGTAAATCCGAAGAGAAGTGGTATCCAGGGTTACCAAGAAGCTAAACCTAGTTTTGATATAAGCCAAAGCAAATCTCATACATAACGTTCTTGAAGGGACGGACATTTTAACATTGTAAATAGGATTTAAGATTACTTGGTTCCAAAAATGTAGCTCCTAAACCCTCTATTTTCAATTGATGAAGTAGCTCCTGCATATTACCCCTTTCTGATTATTAGAAGAAAAAAATAGGAGTATACCGTTAGCACCATCTTTGGTACTAGTTGAAGAGCAAAATCAGGAGTTATCGTGTCATCAAGAGAAAGAAAAGTTTGGATCACTCCAAGTTTGGAAAGCCAGTTCTCGTATGGTTTTCAGGAATCACTCTTCTAAAATGACTTTTGGTCTAAATTTAAAACTAGAACTGGACCAAACCATCGTAAAATATATCGTTATGAATATGATTAAATTTCTTAGCAATACCAAATATTTTTATGGCAGTTTCTGAAGCCTGTTACTGTTGCGTGGCGCAATCACGAGAATTAGATACCTGCCACTGGTGTTCAGCAAAGGTGGTCCGGCATCATAGTGGACCCCACCTGCAATCCAGAAGAGTAAGAAGTAGGCACTCAAGTGGTCTTGATGAAAAAAGTATCCAAATGATTTATTTAAAGATAGATTGCTTATATATGACCTTAGATATGTGACCTAAGCAACACTCGCTACAAACCTGGAGACTTGCTACTTGACAGAGACTGATGGGATCTCAGACTAAAATATATCCATGGTGAGCTAGTTATATACAACACAGGTTGATAGGGATTAACCTGATGTTATATGCATCCCATAGATATGAGACCCTATACTGCGATGTGTTTGATTTGGATAAACTACATGAGTTTATCCATATAGTATGTATTAGTCCACATTACAACACTAAAATAAAGATATATTTAGAGCAACACATGTTTTAAATATTGTCCCCACATAGTGTTACTGTATATTCTGATTTGACATACTCTGTCACTACCCAGCTACATAGGGTTGATTGAATTATATACTCCTTATAGTAATCAGAATATTATTGTTCATGGCAGAGATCAATCTATGCCAGTGTACTAGTATCTGTTGGATCAGGTGATGAAATACAAGAGCACCAACCGATTCAAAGATATATTTCTTTTTTTGTACTTTATATGTTTTCTATATATAAGAATGTGATACGGTAGTGTAAATTTAACTATTTTATAATAATTATTAGTATAAGTAAACTTTTATAGTAGTGTATGTTGTGTATGTTTACATTTTGCAACACTTAAGTCACTTTACGTTCATGCTGCTTTTGCAGCACTGACATCATAATGCTCTTGGCGACTTATTTCGCTTTGTGATAACCTGTATGGGTATTTATAGCACAACCTTTTGTCGTTTGTGTATCTTGAGAAAGGCCCGCATGCGGACCGAAACGTCGATCTATCTTTAAATAAATCCTCTGGAAACTTTTTTTATCAAAACCACTTTAGTGCCGACTTCTTACATAACGGGTGTGAAGGCTCTGCTTTTCTGAACTGTAAATTGCTATGGTTTCAATAGAAACCTTTTAGTCTGTAAGAAATTAGAATATCTTTTTTATTTTAGATAATGTTTCCAAATAAAATATAGTAAAATAATGTGCAGGTACAGTAATGTTCTGCATGTCTGAGGTTTAAATGTAGAGGCTATAGCGTTGATCAGCGGTGTCCAATACATTTGCCACTCGCCATGTGGCAAATGGCGAATGGGACACAGTGTTGTGGCGAACAGGGCACCGGCAGGGCCGCCAATAGGGAGGGAGAGTGGTAAATCTGCCCTGCGTCTGCGGGGGGCTCGGCTGGTCGATGCTTTAATTTACAGCACCCCCATCCCCCCTGCGCACCGGAAGTTGGTCCAGCTTCCGCATTGGCCATGTAATGGCCATGCTGCACCAGTTTCCTCCCCCCAGGTAAGGTGTAGGGTGGTTATTATGTGTATGTGAGGGGGGTTATAGTGTATTTGGGGGTGGGGGGTGTGCTGGTGTTGTGTATTTGGGGTATGTGGGGGCTTATTATGTGTATTTGGGGTGGGGAGGGTATGTGTATTTGGGGTGTATGTGTTTTTGAGGTGTGGGGGGGGGGTTATGTGTATTGAGGTGGGGAGCTTAGTGTGTGTATTGGGGAGGGGGGTTTACTGGGTGTATTGGGGGAAAGGGAGAGAAGTGGGGGTGTGGGAGAGGTGGAAGAAGAGGAGGAGGGCGAGGTTGGGGTGTAAGAGAGAGTGGGGGCGCAATGCGGTGGGCATCGTGAGTGCAACACTATTGTGACTGACACAAGAATGTGGCGAATATGGAAAGATGGCAATCACAAGTGTGGCTTGCTTTGAATTCCTATTGGACACCGCTGGCTTAGATTCATCAAGCGCTGGTACAGGTTAGCGCACCCGATCTGGCACTAACTTCAAATCAAGTTAATGGGAGTTCACGCTATACCAGACGCGCTAACCCGTACTGGTACATGAATCTGGCTCTGTGTATCCAAAATGGCTGTTTCAGAATAATTTGCGCAAATCATTTAAATACATTCAGAATAATTTATAACATTCATCTGTTTCCCTTAATGGTCTTATTTATTGAACTGTGACAATGTTCTAAATACTGTAGTTAGTAAGTAGCGCAACTGCTCACTGAATTGCTACATGGTTTACTGGGTGAGGCCAAATATTTTAAGGTACTTTGCCTCACTGTTACTACAAATCTTGTATGAAAGCTGCTAAGCATTTGACAGACATTAAAGTACTATTATTTTTTTTCAACCATGCCAGGCATGGAAAAACACCTATTAATTATACAGGTGGTCCTCACTATCCGTCGGTCTGTTCTCCGTTGAACGGATTATCTGACACTCACCGCCACGGATTAGCATTGGATCCGCAATCCGAAGGCGGTTTGCGGGGCGGATTCCGGTGGGTGACCGAGGACTGCCTGCACTCTGTAGCCGTCTTCCGGTGCTGCTGAATATATTAGTTCTATTTGTTTGAATGTTGCTTCAAGCTTTAATGTACGGGGAAGATGGCTTCACAGCTTATTCATTGGGGGACATCAAAGCAGTTTGACGTATTGGGGTAATATAGGTTTCCCAGCTGCAAAACTGGGGCAAACCCGCTGCCAAATACAGGACCATATTTATCAAATGAAAAGGAAACCAATTGAACACAACTGTAAATGTTCCTTTCAGAAATATGGTTCAGTAATTTTGCAGACAATTTGTTTTTGTAAAATACCCCCAATGTCAATGTCAATACCAACAAGGCAGTTTTACACACAAAACTACAATATACATCATTTAATATGTTATGACAAGGGTTGATAAAGGACCAGTAGTGGTATTTTATTTCATACAGTTTGCCTTATGCCATTCTTTATTTGTACATTATCATATGTCCTTGGAAAGATTTATTGAAAAAAATAACTGCAGTGTTTTTACAAAATTCCCAATTTATTTTTAAGGTCAGGTTGGGCAGAGAAATATTTACCCCTCTGCTTATTCCATTGCTAAGACACTGGGGTTATTTAGTTTATATCAATTTGTTTATGCGGAAATCAGATTAGTTTATGTCACACGTCACAGTACAATACCTTGGAAGGATCTCTAGTAATGATGTGGGCTAATGTAGTTATTAAGTTGTGTAAATATTGGTGTCAATATTTTAATCATGTTGAGCTGGTTTTGGTCTTACCCTTTCTTCTTGATTGCTTTCTCTAAGGTCTTCTCATGAGACAACTTTTCTTTATCAAACTGTGCCACTATTTTGTCAACTTGTGTGCAGTGTAACTTCTGCATAGCGCTGTGCTCCTGGAAAACAGTAGCTCTGTTTGATTAGACATTAAGTAAAATTGCTAGGCTTATCATTTGATACTGCTGAACATTCGGTATTTACTGTTATTTTTCGTGGCTCTTCCAAGATGGACCAAAAATCATAACATCATTATTACCAAGTTGCCCTCACAAATCATTTTTTTTTTTTTAAAGAAAAACACAAATCAGGGGGTCAAGTAATGGAATTAGGTATACAACTAGTCACACTTCGTAAAATACAATGAAGATACAATTACAATTAAAGCCCCACTGTATTATAAATCACAAGGTTTATCTAAAAAATTAAACTCTGTGTTGGCTATAAATATATGGAATAAATGCCTACAAAAAGAGGAACAAAGCTTAAGAGTTTGAACTAAACAAAAAACAAATATGGATTTGATTATCATTCACAGCCAAGATGAAACCGTTACTGGGGCATGTGCTGAGTAATATGAGAAGATTCATGGTCAGTGATCCTATTTTGTACAATTTGATTAATATGGCTTCTGGATATGTTGTTCTGCTTTAAGATGTGGCTTTTCTTGGCATTAGGCTATGATAAATTATGTGATCACATTGGAGTGATGTTTTTTTTTTAAAATAAATGACTACTGTAGTATTCGATAACACTTTTTTATTATTCAACTCTTAATGCCATTTTTAATGAGTCTTAAAATAATTAGCATCCTTTGATTTCTATAGCAGGCTTTCCTGTTTGTTGCCAATATTCACTGCGCTATGAGCTGCAAACTGTAACAACAGATAACGTTTCCTTAGTAATATAAGAATACATTATAGCTGCTGAGTTACACTGACTGAAGGATTAATTGCAACTGAAAAGCAGCCATTTGATGAACCCTGGGAAACAGGATCTGTGCTGATCGATCACAGGAAAAAGAATCGATCGACAGCTTAGGTAATCAGTTTTAAATAAAGGTAATAAATCAACAACGTGCAGCTTGGATGGCCTCTTCAAGGCCCTTACCACTATCAGTTCTACAAGGGCCTATAGTATTTAGAAACAATTAGATTAACATCTAACATTAGTGTACGTCCACATTATAATTTCACTTAATCAAAACCTTAGTTATCTCAAAGACCCTGTCTATACTTTCATACTTCGAGATTAAACAAATTTCAACACAGAAGCCTTTTCAGCTAATAAATAATAACTTAAGGCATCAGATTAATTGTAATGCTTTTTTATTCATAACTTACACCTTTCAGATATTAGCGAAGAACAATGCATAATAACAGTAATATTATGATTAAAGGACTAAGCCTGTGAGGGGAGTCATCCCATCACAACAGAGTTGGAAAGACCAAGGAGAGCACTGTAAAGAGACCAAAGATAACCCGCAGACCACAGGGGTTCTGGATCTGCCAGAATCCAGAGAGGAGACACAGCTAGGGGATCACCCCTACTGCCCAGCTGTATCCTTTTCAGTACACGCGATTTGCACCAAGGTCCTCATGCAGTAAAGTCCGATAGAAAAAATCACCAGGGTTTTTAAATCGCCAGTTTTGACAGTGTTGCTATCACGGTATGCAGAAAGCCCCGAATACCAGTGATTGCAAATGTTGCTAACATGGCGAGTAGCCGGCGCTGAGATGATCGGCCCTCCGAAAAGGGCTCACCCGGCGAGTTGATTCTGCTGCAGAGAGAGAGAGACGACACTCTCTGCGCAAATCTCGGCCGAAATAAAAATATTTTATTTTACATTTTCTTACTAGTGTAGATGAGCAGCGGATCTCCGGGGCAGACCCGCGTTGATTTCAGGTCCGGGGAATGTCCACGTCACGTGACGCGGGACATTTACATGCATAGGAGATACCAGCACCCTATAACGGGGTCAGTATCTCGGGAAGCAGGGGGTCCCCGGACCTGAAATCAACGCGGTTCTGCTCCGGAGATCCCCTGCTCATCTACACTAGTAAGACAAATTAAATTAAAATATGTAGTAAAAACCAATACAAAACCCACTCCCTGTGCCCCCACATAAAACCATTATTTAATTTTTTAGACACAGGATTAAAACCACTGGCAGGCAGGGGTGGTCCCCGCGGGTGTCCGTGGGCCACACAGGGCACCCCAGGGGGTTCCCATGGGTGTCTGGGGGCCCTTGGGTGGTCCCCGCTAGGCTCTGTGGGCCTCCAGGTGTTCCCCGCGGGTGTCCATGGGCCCCAACGTGGTCCACAGGTGGTCCCTGCGGGTGCCTGGGGGTCCCCAGGTCATTCCCATGGGTGTCTGGGGGCCCTCGGGTGGTTCCCATGGGTGTCTGTGGGCCCTCAGGTGGTCCCTGCGGGTGTCCGGTGATCCCTGCAGTTATCCGGAGGTCCTTAGGTGGTCCTCGTGAGTCCTCGGTGGTCCCCGTGGAACCCATTCCTGTATTTAAAAAAACATGGCCTACATTTCAATAAATACACCTCCTCCCCCCCCACTAAACACATACAGTACAGTAATGTGCAAGATAACTACTATCCAGATAGGGATAATAGATTATTTGCCCATTATTAAACAAAACATTAGCCAGCCAGCATAAATAAAGTATTTAAAAACCGTTTTTTAAAGTAGGGGTCTACTTACCCCTGCCAACATGAAGGGGGAGGTGTATTTATTGAATTGTTGGCCATGTTTCTGTTTTTTTAAATACAGGAATGGTACCGCAGGCCAACGGGGACCCACAGGGACCACTTGAGGACCCACGAATGCCCACGGAGATCACCCGAGGAGCCCCGGATGTCCACGGAGACCACCTGAGGACTCCCGGACACCTGCGGGGACCACCCGAGGATCCCCGGACATCCGCAGGGACCACCTGAGGGCGCACAGACACCCATAGGAACCACCTGAGGGCCCCCAGACACCCGTGGGAACCACCCGACGGCCCCAAGACACCTGTGGGGACGCCCCGGGGACCCCCAGACACCACCTGTGGACCCCGTTGGGGCCCATGGACACCCGCAGGGCCTAGCGGGGACCACAAGAGGGACCCCAGATACCTGTGGGAACCCCCCGGGGTGCACTGTGGGCCTGCGGACACCCGTGGGGACCACACGGGGACCCCCGCTGGCCTGTGATATTAATCCAGTGTCTAAAAAAAAAAATAATGGTTTTATGTGGGGGCACAGGGGGTGGGTGGTTGTGTATTGTTGTTTATTAAATATTGTAATAGTTTTGGTGGCTACTATGGCTGTTGTGTGTATTTGTTTGTAGGGTAGCAGTGGTGGGTGAAGGGGGTAGTAGCCCCAAGGATGGGTGTCAGGCCTACCGGGTGGGTAGCGGGAGGGGTTAACCACTTCATTACCTTAGTGGTACAGTATTAACTGCTAAGGGAATGAAGGGGTTAAGTCTACCTCCAAAATCTCAGTTCAAAGTTTATTTTTCCATTCAGTCCTTAAATAGTATAGTATTTTCCTTGGAAGCTTAAATAGTATAGGTCAGCGCTGCGCAAAACTTTTTCAGCTGCGGCCCCCTTCCTGGGAGCCGCAGTGTTCGCGCGCCTCCCTCTCCCAATGGCTCGGCTCAATGACGTCGCGGGTCATGGGACATCACGTCACGTGACCCCACAGCGTCATTTGACTCACGTTGCCATGGCGACGCGCAACATCACAGGACCCCACAGCGTCATTTGACGACGCATTGCCATGGCGTCGCGTCGCCGAAGACCCGGCTGGCAGCAGGTAAGTGAGTTACAGAGGCCTCACGCCTCCCCCGGCATTGAATTTAAATGCCGTGGGGAAGAGCGTGGGGCCTCTGTAACCGCCCGTGCCCTCCCCCAGCAAAATCTCCCACCCCCTAGTTTGCGTACCGCTGAGTCATACCTCTGTTTTCTCAAAATCGCAGTGTATATCTTGGAGAACTCTTATCAAATTAGTGTTACAGATTATAGGTAAAGCAAAGAAAACCCTGAAAAGAGATGTGGGGAGATAGGCAGGAAGGCCCCAGATTATGTGCACTCAGTTACGCAAATTGCAACAGTAGTTTAATCAATTATAGATAGGCTGAGTTAAAATATCAGAAATTAGGCTTTATCATGTATTGGGTTGCCCTAGGGCTTGAAAACAGAGTTTCCTGGTGAATGGATAAATAAACAAATATAAAACCAATATTTAATGGTAATTAAGATTAAAATAAATTGGGGACAATCCACAAGATCAGTTCTGTAGATCAGTGATATCAGTGTGTGTGTACGCCGTCTGTGATCAAATCGCGGAGATAGAAGTCAAAATGTGACTGCTTAATGGGCATCTGTGACAATATCCCAAATAGGAGGTCAATGTAGGACTAATATGAAACAGGACGTGGCCATGGGACAAGGTAGTAGTAAAACTACCTTTACGTGGTATGTTGCCCATGGTGCCAAAGAAGGGAGTCTGTGCAAACGGTCCCTAAAACCAACTAAAGGTACAACATCCTGTGACTGCCACAGAATAGTATCTGCACCAGGGGATTATGCAGAGTCCCGCAGAAAAATATTGCTCGAGAGGCACCAGTAAAGTGAGTAATGTCTTTTATTGACACACACGCTACGGGAGATGAGTCTGCTTAGTACTCAGAACGCTGAGTGACAGAGGGATGCAGGGTGTTCTGTAGCTATATATACTGCTCTGTAGGAGCCCCTCAGGGTGTACAGTACCCTGCGGCAGTCCGTGCTCTAGTGGGGGTACCTCCACATAAAGCAATGTGCCGTAATATAAAACCTCAGGTGAGTGTCAGAGACCGACCAATTAAATAAATATACTCTTGCCCAACATACATAATCCTACATTAAAGTGAAGGGAAGGGTATAAGTAACAGCTTTGGCTGATATTTCCCTGACACCGCTGAGTACCTGGTGCTAAAGATACGTGCAGATGGAAGCCAGAGGTGCTGTAGTGAAGCCTCTGTGTATCAGTTCCAGCTACCTGTGTCTACAATCAACGGAGTACACGTCGCCTAGTGTGTGACGTCATGTGACTCCTACCCTGACGTATGCTTTGTCTATCCTTTTGCAGCTTGCATGTCGCAGACAGAGATCATTACGGAAAGCATTATTCCTGTTTTTCACGCGGCACTAATGCTTTAACATGATTTCTTGAGAAAAGAAGAGCCCACAAGTTGATGCAAATTTTCCTTAATACTCTTATAGAGACAGATGTCATATAGGAAATGTGCAATCTATCCAGTCAAGGTTAGTGAAAACATTCCATTTAAACACCATAGATGTGCCACACTCCCCGTAATCTACTTATAGTGAAACTCATTTCCTACAGAACAAAAAGGAATCTGAGTGCTTATGCACAATAGTAACCCTTATTGTTGTGACAATCCGAGGACGAAACAAACGAGCATCTCATACTGAAAGGAAAAGGTGTCACTAACATTCTCCTATGCAGAAGACCAAATAAATTGATCCTCTGCTGCGACATGCAAGCTGCAAAAGGACAGACATTCTGTGATTTAACATTGACGATATACTGAGGTACAGAGTACCATTACCAATCTGGACCGTATTCAATATCTGCCGAAGTATCTGTTCCAGCTGTTTTCTACCAAAAATTCCCACTGTTTTTATTGGGGATTTTTGGACAAAAACTGCCTGAATGGCCACTTTAGTAGATATAGAATAAGGCCCTATGACCCAGATCTATAAATGGGTGCTATGCTTTAGCATACCTCAGGTGGTAAATTGCCTCAGCATGCTTAGCACCCTTTTGTAAATCTGGGCCTATGTGTTTTTTTTTAAAGAAAAGCAAACAACTCTTGATAAGCATAGTTAAAATGGAGTACCCTTTATTTAATAGAAGAAGCTTTCAACTACATTTAACTGCACTGCAATACATGTTGACGTGACAAGCATAGCAGAGATTTTAGAGAGGGAATGCTGGTATCCATGGGAATCTGTGCCATAATTACAGCTATTTGAAACTACACAAGCTTGCTATGTATGAATACAGAATGCTTTTGCAACATTAGATTTCATCCAAAAACTCGCTGTACTGTATGTACTGTATTTAAAACTATGTTGACATAAAAAAAAGTGTTACTTTAAAACACATTCTAACTTCGTGATTTGCATGTTTTTATAGTATAGTATTTCTTTCTTGATGGAAATAATTTGTACCGCATGATTGTCTCACGCACTGCCCTTCTCTGTGATCTAAAATCACTGAGCTATTTAAAGCAATCCAGTGGATCCTGCAAGCTCCAGTATGTTTTGGATAAATGGATTGCAAATACTGTATTACAACACTCACACTATACAGGCATACCCCGCATTAACGTACGCAATGGGACCGGAGCGTGTATGTAATGCGAAAATGTACTTAAAGTGAAGCACTACTTTTTTTTCCACTTATCGATGCATGTACTGTACTGCAAACGTCATACACGTGCATAACTGATGAAAATAACGCATTTGTAACAGACTCTATAGTCTCCCCGCTTGCGCACAGCTTCGGTACAGGTAGGGAGCCGGTATTGCTGTTCAGGACGTGCTGACAGGCGCATGTGTGAGCTGCTGTTTGCCTATTGGGCGATATGTCCTTACTCGTGAGTGTACGTAAAGTGAGTGTTCTTAAACCGGGGTATGCCTGTACTTCTGGATAACACCATGATGGAGATGGAGAGAGAGGGAGAGCGGGAGAGCAGGAGAGAGGGAGATAGGGAGAGACTGATTGTGAGAGAACGTGATGGAGTGAATGTAAGAGTGCATTCGATATTTTATGTCAGAAATCTTTTTGTGATGCACAAAGCTGCTTTATCTGAGTCTATTGAATAGGGGACTAAGTGCTGATTGTGTACAACTATACTCATTTTAACACCACTGACTAACAGTTATTCATTTGATAATAAAACAACAATTTTCATCCCACTACTAATCCTTCTTCTTCACCCATGTGGAAGTTGTGTTTATCCAGGTGATACAGAATAATGCCATCCTATGTTTCTACAGTTGACATGTCAGCATGGTATGTGTATATGGGGAACTCAAATGGCACTCGTCTTATTTATGAAAGACATTTTTCACTTAAAAAAAATAAAATATTAAAATAATTCTCACAGGTCTTAAATGGAACGTATGTGAAGTGATCTCTCTCTCTATAATCCAAAAGTTCATGACACTTGATATGAAGTGATGAACAAAGGAACATAGGGCACAACGGGTTTAAACCTGTTGTGCCCTATGTTCCTTTGTTCATCTGTTCAGGACTGATTGCAGGCTTTCGTGCAAACACTGGAGCACCGGTAACTGTATCATTATTTTTCTTTTTGAGGTGTGCAGCATTTCTCTTATATGGTCTGGACTTGATATGAAGTGACATCTAAGACATATGACAGATGTAAAAGCTTCCAATGTGACTTAAAGCAGCAATACTACAACCCCCCTCCCTTATGTTTTATTTTTTACATGTAAAGCACGTGACAATGTACAATTCCACATTCTTACCTAAGATGGCAATCGTTTGGTGCTCCTGTTAGAATCCTGTAAAAATCCTTATTGTGTGCCTAACGAAATTGCCGCCTTCTAACTTTGTGCTGTAGTCTGTGAAATGCTACAACTAGTATGCAACATTATATTACTTTGTGGCCAAAAGGCAGAGCACACAACATATAGGATTATTCATGTTTTGCTGCTTTAAAAGTTGTACTGAGCCTCAATAGGTGTATTATAAAAAAAACTAAAATTACATTCTCAACGGTAATTTACTTAGATTATTGGTATTCAATACTAGTGAATAGAAAAAAAAACCTGTAAATAGTTATTGTTTAGATTGAAGACAGTTGACCTATATTTAAAACTAAGCTAACATATCTTTTAGTCCAGTAAGTTCCCTGAAGACAAGAACCTTCGGAACTCTCCAGATCCAGACACGTGCATTTCAAGCATGTGCTCTAAAGAAGGGGTGAGCAAACTTTTTATGCCGAGCCCCCCTACTCAACAATGAAATTTCTTGGGCCCCCCCTGCCTTTAAGTGATCAAAGTCACATGACGTCAGCGCCCGTGAGCTGGTTCAGCCAATGAGGGCGAACCAGCTTTGTGACGCGTCCGCCACGCGTCTACAATTTCCTGCAGCCAAGTTCACAAATCGCTTGGGCTGCAGGCGTGCGCGCCGGCAATATACTAGTATTGGATCACTATTTTATTGTTTGCTGGCATCTGGTAATATGTTTTTTACTGGTGCACAAAGGCAATCCATTGGAGGGGGCATTCATCCACCTTTTTGCTACATCCCTTCACTCTCCCCCCCCTTTTTTCCCCCTTCTCCTCGTTTTTTTCCTTCTCCCATTTGCTTTCCCCAGTGTCATCCCCTCCTACCTACCAGTATTATGTATTATTTATTTATTTCCGTTTTAAATGTTGCCCAGGGATAAGGGATCCCCATAACTAAACTCAAGGGGGGTACTGATGGATCTCCCCTGCTGATCAATACTCCCAAGTGACTCCCCTGACCCAAAGAATAACCACAGTCCCCCAAAAGTCATCCTCCTCCCAAGCCGCTCAATTCTGCTATCTCTGCCTGACCTTCATCCCTCTATTTAGCTGGGGGGTGGGGGGGGGGGTTCTCTCTCTCCGTCCAGCCAGCGTGTCTCTTCCTCCCACCAGTATCTCTCCCTCCCCCCAGTGTCTCTCGCTCTCTGCCTCCAGCCAGAGTGTGTCTCTCCATTCCCTCCAGTGTCTCTCTCACCTTCCCCCAAGGTGTCGCCCCTTCCCCCCAGTGTATCTCTCCCCTCCCCCAATATGTCTCACCTGCATGTTGCACTTTCACCCTCCCTCCCCCTCTCCATGTCACTCACACACTCCCCCTCCCTCCCCCGCCACTCACACACTCACTCACTCTTCTTCCCCCCTCTCCATGTCACTCACACACACTCACCCTCCCTCCCCCTCTCCATGTCACTCACACACTCACACTCCCTCCCCATGTCACTCACACACTCACCCTCCCTCCCCTTTCTCCAAGTCACACACTCACCCCGCTCCATGTCACACACACACACTCATCACGCTGCATGCAGCAAGGCAAACGAGGTGCTGCATGAGCTGTGTAGCACAGCGCCTCCCAATGGATGAATGAGAAATTGCAGCTACCGACTGGTTTTGTCTCTGCTCCTGGCAAAATCACTGCCCGCTGCCTGCGCCCCCCTAAACAATCTTGCGCCCCCCCAGTTTGTGCACCGCTGCTCTAAAGTACTCCTATACTGCAGCAATATATATAATTCAGAGCTGCATTAATATTAGAAAGACTTCAAAGGTTACAAGATAAAAGAAATCAGATGGGCCTTATTAAGCTATAATAATTTCCACCCACCGTGGTGACTCATCCGCATAGCATATTGAAGCCAGCACTTATGTTTCCGCAAAACTGTATACATTTACTGTACTGTATGCTATAGACATATTTTTGAGGCAGATTTTTCTAAGTAGGAGGTTAGAGTATTACCACATATTGGAAGCCTGGTGTATCCTGCTACATCTACTGTACCACGGATCAACTGTTCCATCGAGAGATTTATCTCTTAGTCAGTATTTGAACTGTAGCATGTGAGTGGGATACCTCCAATTTTTGCATCTTTTTTCACTTTAGGGTCTCTTATTTTGGATTCTCTGCAATATTATATATATATATATATACACACTGTATATATTCTTTTTTTTTCCCTGGTAGCCTTGCGCTTTGTTTATTCTAAAACCTGTCCTGTTTGATGCCTGAAAACATCATTGCCTTCAGAGCTGCATCTCTACCAGAGGTCATATACAGGTGTTATTTCTTACCGAGCACTCTCACTACATGTATTTGTATTCACATATCACATTTTCCTGACCTTTTATTGAGGTATTTATTCACTAGTACATTTTTGCACTTGTTTCTCTTTTTTCTTCACTTATTCACATAGTAATATCCGAGTGTTGAACTTTCCTTAAATTAGTGAAGGGAGTCAAGAGGGAGTATTGAAATTCCTCACAAAGTTAGAAATTGAGTGGGAGATAGGACAGAGTAAGGCTAAATATAGTCACTGTACTTGCCCTGACTAAAACTCTATCAAGTCTTCAGTAGTAACAAGTCTCCTAAAGAGAGCTTATATATGGAGCTATTAGATGCCCTCTAAATGAACGAATTGTGAGTTAAGAGGAACGGAATGCAGGGTGCAGGAGGCACCAAAGAGAAACATGTGCTATCCTCCCTCAGCTCAAATTGAACCACTCGCAGCTAAAAAAATTCAACAACAAAAAACCTTAGTGCCTAATGGGGGGAGAAACACAAGGTGTTAGAGACACCATCAAGAAACACGCTCTCCTTTCCTGCACTATAATGTCATCTAGAGCAACTACTGATGCGCGTTTCGCATAATCACGCTTCTCCTTAGTTAAGCCTGTACCCCCTAACAGGGAAAAGAAGGGAGTATATAAAGGGTTGAGCACTTAATGGGATAATTTAATATTAACCCTTTCATATCCTTTCCCTTGTGAAGTTGATTGGAGACATGATTGTTCATTAATATTTAACATTACTATTTCTGCAAAATGTCCAATGTTGACAGTAGTATGAAATAGCCCTTTATTATTCTTTGATTTAATTTTTATTTACATCAATGTTTCTGATTCTTCCTAGACCAATGGCAGTACAGTTAATGGTGCAACAATTGAAAGTTATTCTTCTGGATACCAATATCAATACAACCAGTAGTAGAACAGTAAGAATTGAATATATTAAAATGTATATTTACCAATGATATTCAGATAATATATCCATAAGTCTGTATGAGACATTAGAAAAAAGCTATACAGTATAACTGTTTTATCTGAATATGACCAGTAAAAGGCAAAGGAAATATTGATACAATATAACAATGAATTCCATGTAGCTAAATACCTATATTGTGCAAATTTTAGTAATTGGCAAGACCTCACATGAATGCTGCGGGAACATTATGTTCTTAGTGTAGCCATGGCTTGTCCAGGGCTATATTTTCTGCCTCCTGTCACGTAAGTCTTAATAGCTACAGGCAGTGTCAGGCTATCCTGTGGGGTTATGAAATGGGTGGAGGTGAACTGGGTCTGTCAATAGCCAATCGGTGCAGACCTTGTGCCCTCCCCTTCTATACTGGAGAGGAGGCGTTCTAAATTATAGGCAGTTCTAGTTCCTCCTAGCTGGGACATGCTCTCAGCCCCTTAACGGGGTTGAGGTGAAAAGATCTAATAGACAGCAAGGCCTCAATTGAGAGAAGCCAGATACCATCCAGAGCCTGGGACTGATTCTGAAAACCCTATGTATACGCTGTAATAACAGCTGCAGTGGCTGTCTCAATAAATGATCCTGTTTTATATACCTCTGCCTAAGTTACAGTCTATTGGGTAGAGGTATGAGAGAAGACTGTCATGGTGGGGACTGTCTCCAGTACACCTGGAGCCTGCTATGACTGGAGGTGCTGACATCATGAGAAGAGCCTGAAGGATCAACAAAAGCCTGTCCTGTTTCCCCATACCAATGCAGACACTCAGCATCTCCTGGACCCTCACAGGTATTTAGCACCATGACACCTGTAGCAATAGGAAGATCTCCCAGAGGAGGGGGGCGGGGAGGCGAGAAGTGCTACATTAATAATGCACCTATTTAATGTTATTTGTTATTTATGAACATTTCATAAAGAGGACTGTATTATATTTTTATTCATAATAAAATGAGTCAACAGGTTAGTGTAATAGAGGATTGCGTTGTGTCTTCAATTAATCCAATGCCTTTTAAAAGAAGAACTAAAACGTTGAACTTTCTGTTATAATTTGGATGCTTTTTAGTCCAATATTCCTTTTGTCCGCATTCTCTGTCGAAAAATCTAATTACAAAATCGTCTCTTGGTGGCAACTATAATATTCAATGGGAGTGTAGGATATTTTATATCCGATTGAGAAATCAAATTGTATGTGAGGCTATGATGCTCCCTTAGAGGTTCTAAATTGGTTTTTAAACCATATTCCCATTGCATTTGGGTTGTTTTTTCTTTATCTAAAGTATGAAAACATGAATCCGTCATTTAGTCCCTTGGTATAGAGTTTTTGGTGAGTATATATCCATGTGGGTTCCTTTAATAATTAGCAAAATTTAAGTAACAGCTTCTTAATATTCTTTTAATAAAAATTAGTAGAACATACAGAAATATATTTGGTCATGAATACTGTAGTATTGAAACTGCAAGGGCTTAGGCTGCGCTTATAGTGCCGGTGACAGGACGTCGCGTCAAAACAAATGCATTGTTGCCGTCTACGGTGCTTATAGTGGACACGACGGCGATGGCGCGACGGAGTGACAGCGCTGCCAAAAATCTGGTAGTCACTGGTATTTGATTTTTGAAGAGATGGTCTCCACATGTGACTGGCTAAAAGCCAATCAGGGAGCTTCTCCGCCCGTCTGCCTGCCCCCTTGCTGACGTCACTGGCCTTGTAGCCAGCGATGTTTCCCAAACATTACTTATAACTTTCACACTGGCGACGGCTACGGGTGACGTCATTGGTCGCATCGTCGGCTGTATAAGCGCAGCCATAGAGACTACAGTAGGGCCCATATTTACCAAGCATTCTTCTGCCAAAAGACACTTTCCGGCACTTAATGACATCTCACAGCTCACTGACTTGAGAACAGTGCCTTATGGCAGAAGACTACTTAGTAAATAGGGCCCCTGAGTCCCCTAGAAATGTTGTTATGATAAATAACTTGTCTACTTCACTTTGTGCCTATGGAAGGCTTTCCGAAAGCTTCGTATTACAATCTGAGTCGAGCCTGCACTATGCTCCCTGAAAAGGGATTTTGATTGTTTTCAATGGCCGGTGTCAAAAGTTCCCAATTCACACGACTATATATAGTGATACTTACTTGGCCGCCTATCTACACATTTTAGATATTGATTTAAATTAAAAAGGGAAAAGTAGGTCCCAGTGTGGACTGAAACGCCAATCTCTTTAATAAAATGCCTTGGGTCATTTCCAGGACATGTGCGTGCCAATGCCTTTCTATTACATTGGCCATTATCCTTGATGGTGCACCCTAGTAAGTAACTTCAGATCATTGTGAGAACGCCTTTTTCAATACACGTATGCACTTCTCTAAAAAGGGCAGGTCAAGTGTCACGTCTCCTTTTTATTGGACTGCAGCATCCAGGCCACAAAATGAGTAAGAAAAAAGTAGTCATTTTGTTATCTGGTTTGAGATGTATCCCTCGCTGTGAATACTAATAAGGTGAGCCAGGTAGTCTTTAACTGGTAACTGGAAAGGGAAAAAGAGAAGAGTTATAATAGGACAAGTCTGAAATATTTGTGCTCTTACAGTATCTCTGCAGATTGGAAAATACAGAGGTTCAAAGGGCACCGTTACAATACTCACTGCACGGCACTGCTACGGTAAGTGAAATAGCTGCAGTTTTCAAGTGAGATTTGGGGATATTCTGTTGAACCATTTCCCCAAAACACTGTACTTATGTGTACTGTGCTTATCGCGGACTGACGTTGAACAAATGCTTCACCATATAAATCATCACACTGCATACAGTGCGCTGAATAAAGGTAAGGTTTTTCCTATGTAGCGTCTTCACGTAATAAAAGATAAACCCATTTAAATAACTGCTGCATACACTGTATTTCAGAACAAAGGCAAACTGGATTGCTCCCTCTTCATAATCTACAATGAATTAGTCAGTTCTTGCTTCAGTTTTCCCAGGTTAGACGTTGGTGCATGCATGAAAAAAGTTTGTTTCTTCACTTAGCTTCTTAAAAATTTTTTTTGACCGATTTGTATTATTCAGTTTCCAATCTTAATATCAAGAAAATGTGAGTAACTTGTTTTTAACTGAATCAGTGCTAAAACAAAATCCCTGTTAGACATGTCAATCATACAGTATACTGCAATAATAGCAAGGAGTAAAATACCCAAGTAATAGCCACAGAGTACTTAGCAGTTCTCAATCAGTCATGTGCTCATTGCATAACTGCAGCCAGTTACTTGCTATTTTGACATGTTTATATTTTCCTACATTACAACACACTGCTTTTTATTTTTATGCGCCTCAACCAACATTAGTGCCATAGATTACAGCGAGCTGCATTGGGGGGTTGATTGCGGCTTCGCACTGGACTGCCGTTTGAATGCACAAGAGGAAAACTAGGTACTGTATCTAAACCGGTAAGTGTCTCAGAAACTGGGGGTCCCGGAAATAAAAATAGCATAGTTCAGCTCTGGAGGACCCCTTGGATTCAATTCTGTACAACAATCCATAGCAAAACTGGGCAGCATTCCTGCTTTATGCACGCTCTCCATACATTAATATCTAAGATACAAACTAAATTATGAAAAAACCTAATCACATCCACTAATCACCAAGTGCACTAACCAAACTTAGTTTCTTTACAGCTGTATTCCCAATGCAGTTATACTTAATCCCAAGGTTTCTGCTCGTCTCCAGATTCTGTATTCCACTTACACACATGTAGCAAACATTACTGCACCCGCTGGTGAGCTCATGGGTGAAACAGTGCGTTAAACCCTCCCCTCTCGTACACGGCCGAGTCAAAATAATGGCTGCTGTTCATGCATGTGTATGTCCTGCTGCAACGTGCCAGTGAGAATAATAACGCTGGCAACATCTGCAGATTGAAAGATTTTTTTAGTTGTGGATATTGTATTGATTTATTGTTTATTTTTTACTTTCATACCCTAAATTTGACATGTGCTGCTGATGTTGCCGCGTTTGCTGCACTAGCTCTGCCCCCTTCCCATAAGCTTCTAATTAAAAACAATGGCCGCTTCTCCTGCTGGCGTGTTGTGTAGTACGTCCCGCTGAAACGCGCCAGTAGGAGTCATATAGTTTGCGACATCTGCATATATTCATATTGTAAAGTGCTGCCTAAATTGTCCGTACTATATGCTATCGGAAAGATACTATAACAAGTTTTGGAATTTTTTTTACAACAATTTGTTGTGATACTTATTAATAAATGTACATGACGGCTCTTCTTATGTGCCTATGATCTTCCATGATCTAAATAGCCATTTCTTCTGGTTCTTTACAAAGTTTCACCAATACTGTACTTGCATTCCCTACTACCCCACCCCCCCGACCCCCCCACCCCCCTTACCAAATGCCAAACAGGAACATCCCAACAAATGCCAAATGTTATTCTAAGGCTGTCCATAGGGACTTCAGCCGTGCGGAGGGGCGCGGAGGCTGAGGGAAAGCGGGTGCTTTCTCTGGCCTTAGTCTGCACTCCATCCGGGGGCGTGTCTTGGGGCGGGCCAGTGACGTCACAGAGCTCATTGGGCGAACCGCTCACGTGACCGGCCCTCTGCTCCCCTCAGCGCGCAAATTTAAATCTGTCTCATCAGCCTCCGCACGCCTGCGGAAGCGTGCGCGTGCCCCTGCTAAAGCCGCTCTCATTGCGGCTGCAGGGGCTCACTGGTAAGCGCAAGCGCGGCTCAGCGGGTAAGCACTGACCATGCCCGCGGCCTAAGAACTCCACATTTATAATAAAAAGTGACTCTGCTCACGTTGACATGTTAGGAGCTAGAACATCGGTTAATGAGGAGGAATAGCTTCACAGGCACGGACCACACTTACTTTTGCATGCTTCTTCTTTAAAGCATTGAGCTCTTTCTGTTGCTTCTTCAGCTGCTTGAGGTACGCCTAAAAAAAATCCCACGAAATCGGCTTTTAAAGTTCTGACAGTTTATTACTTTAAAGCAAGCGCAGTATTTAACATATTTCATTTTTGGCCGCTGTGCTCTGCTTTTTTTCGCTCAATTGGATCTACTGCCATGTAAAACATCCCTGTTTCCCACTTTCGAGATTTAAAGGCGCAGTCCAAGTGACCTTTTAATTTCTTATTTTTTTTTTTACAAAGGGTTGTTTAGAAAGGGGTCTTATTTCTGCTTCCCAAGATACTTCCCGTAGGGGAAGCCGGTATCTTGGTGGAGTTTAAAGCCCCTGGTCACGCGGGCCAATAGGAAGTCGCACTGGCTGACGTCATGGCTTCCTATTGGCTCACAGGGTGTGGGACCTTTCAGGGGCGGGTGCGGGAGGGCACAGAAGAGAAAAGAAGGGAGCGAACGATAGCATATTTTTATTGAACACATACATGCAAACCCCATTTGGCAAGCACTCACAGTATACACTATTAAGAAACTCACCTTCATTTGTTTCAAATCTTCAACCCTCACTTGAGGAATAAGATCGATAGCTAGAAAAAATGGCCATAATAAGAAGTGTATAATACAAGTAATTACACAATTATGACTGTAAATCTTAATATCAAATTAAAATGGTAGTTATTTTCAATAACAAGATGTTGGTTTTCACTAGTGCCTTCACTCACTTACAATATAATGGTCATACTACAGTAATTACATATAGGAGGCTGTTGCTTATGGAAAATCAATGTCCTTAATGGGATTTATATAGATAAGTACAAATGTGTTCATGTTGGTGAGGCTGAAGTCATGTGAAACAAAAAAATCTCCAGGAATTTTCATCCCCCAATTTTAAACCGTATGTGTTGCTTATTACCGTATAAGTTTGCACTGCTATCAAACATCTTATGAAAGCCGAGGTCTCAAATGGGTACATGGTTTAGTTTGAAGCGGGCTAATGCACACTTGAAGATTTTCACTTCGTAGGAGAGGACAATACAAATGGATAACTGAGAACAAATCCACATCCTCGTCCATCTTTCAAGCGAGGGTCACTCAGAATTGGACCGGGAGAGCAATGGACATCTATACTGGATATATACTCTGTGAGTGGGTTTACTGGCTTTGCATCTCACCCCAGCCTATGCTTAAAAGCTGTGTTTAAGCATGAATTGGCTTAAGGGTTGCTCGTGTAATATGAGCTTGAGACAAAAGGTGGCACTGTGTGCTCATTTGCATGTCATTTCCCAGAATCCCTTGCTGCAGTGGAAGTGCTGTGTGCTGGGCGATAATGGTGAAAGACAGGGCTGCAGACCTGTCTAAGACATGCAAATGAACATACAGTAATATTTACAGTTGCTATATATATATATATAAATATATATATATATATATATATATTTATTAGTGGCTTGCTCTCCAAAGCAAAACATGAAAATGCCAGGAAGAGTAACAATATAATTGTTCAGCTGCTCAATTAATCAAGATAAACCAGTAGCAGCTCAATGGTTTACAATTGGGTGCTGTTTACAGTTTCTCCATGTAAAAGAAGGAGTTTGTCGACTTGTTCCTCTAACTCTCAATTGGTACTTTTAGTTTAACTTTGGCTCTCAAGGTATATTTGCCTTTATATCTCAACAACTGAAATACTCTGCAGACAAATCTACATACCAAAGTTGTACAAAACCACATTGGTTTCTTAAAATCATTTCCGTAACTTCATTTTGACACTCATCTGACCAAGAGTGAGTCTCCTAAAAATATATTCAGCAAAGTTTACCTGGCAATAGGCAGCTGGCACACAGGAAATCAGGGCCATGTTCACTAATCAGCGCTATTCCATTAGACACCTCTGGATACCGAGAGACAACTTACAGCCTATTCATGTCAATTGGCTGTAAAGTGTCTTCTGGTACTGGAAGGTGTCTTATGGAACAGCACAACTTAGTAAATACTGGCCACAATGCTAGTTACTAAGTTAATAAACACAGAGCAGATGGCTATTTTTATGAGACTAGGAATATAGAAGAATCACAAAACCTGCTTAACATTACCAGTCTTCCCTATAATGAATTTCTGAAACGCATCAAACAGCTCTCAGCTGGCAAGACTTTAGCAGTAGGACCTGAAGGGGACCAGCATTTAAATCCAACACGTTTCCCATCACAACTCTCAAAGTTTGACTTGTTTATGGGATCTAGGCATCTAAAACGTATGTGAATACTATTTAAATTGATTTTAAACAAACACATGGTTTTCGGTCTGCTGCTCCTTTTGGATATCTTTTTCGTTGGAAGGTTACAATATGCAGATACATCTGGAGTACTAATTTAATTTCCAGGTTTTACAAATATTGTAATCAAGAAATCTCAAACAAAAAAAATGCTGTGAATAATTGTAGCTGGAAAAAGACATCAAGCTGTGAATATACTGTATGAAATGTTATACAGTACAAGGCTTAAAAAGCAGTAGGGAAAAGCCAGCAGCATGCTACAGTAGCTGTATAGGGATAGGTATTAGCAGCAGAAAGAGTGATGCCACTGTATAGATCATTGATAAGCCCTCATTTAGACCAGCACAAACTGGGGGGCATGGACTGTCGCAGGGTTTACAGAGGCCCTTCGCGATTCCCAAAGGCACTTAAATTAAGTGCCGGGGAAGCTGCGAAGGCCTCTCTAAACCTCACTTACCTTGGCTTCTTAGACGTGATGTCATGACGCCGACATCGGAGCCAAGGTTAGAGGGGGCGGGGGGGAGGGGGGGGCACGAGAGAGGGGAACTGCCAGTAGGGGGCGCAGGGAAAAAAGTTTGCGCTCCCCTGATCAAGACTACTGTATTTAGTTCTGGCGACCATAACTCCAGAAGGACATAAATAAATTAGAGGTTGTCCAAGGAAGGGCATCAACATTGTTGCATGGTGTATATTGTAAAACTTGTCAGGAAAGACTAAAGGACCGCAATAGGTGCAGCTTGGAGAATTGAAGGAAGATGGTGATGTGATTGAAAGGGTTTGAACAGGTTACAGGAGGGAAGCATATTTCAGAGAAAGCGAAGTGTTGGAACGAGAGGTCATGCACTGAAGCAAGCACAGGGAAAATGTGAGGAGATGGTGCTGGGTTCATGGACTTGCCTCCCAACAGAGGTTGTAGAAGGTAACACAAAAAAGGGAATTCAAACAGATAGGACAATGTGCAGACTAGGTGACCCAAGTGGTTATTTTTTGCCATCAAATTCTAGGTTCCTCGGTTTATCTAACTAATGAAGTGCCCGAGGAACCTGACACCCTTACCTCTGCAGTGAAAAGGGCAAGTTTACCTTTTTTAACTTCAGTCCCTGTGCCAGGAGCCGCGGTTGCGGTTGGCCTCAATTCAGAGCTGCTTTGAGGAGTTACATTTGTTTTGGCATTATTGGCCTTCCCTTTCTTGTCATTCTTCGAGGTGTCATTTGGCACATCTGCTATATCACTCTGAAACAGTAATTGTCATTGTTAGTGACCGCAACGACTAGCTCATCTCTATGTGTTTCCTAAAAATATGGCGTACAGAGGAATATTAATTCATAATTGAAAATTGGAATGCAGTTTGCTGTTTACAAAAAAAAAACCCCATACCACTGGGTAGACAAAGAATCGTGGGTTGCCGTATTGGTCCTTTTTTCCACGCAATAAAATAATAAAGTAGGAGAGGGAGGTAACCGTGTGATACCATTTATTTGGACAAAGAGATAGTAGATAATGTACTATTGGGTTTATTTTTGTGAGATTCCCTCATTTTTTACACAATATGTATACTACATGAATTTGCCCTGCAGGAACAAAGCACATAAGTCCTCTCTGCACAGTTTAAGTATGCAACAACTCTTTAATGAATACGGCAAGACGTGTTATTTTCATAGAGCAAAGCCATTCTTGCGGCTTAGTCAATAGGCCTCAATGTCTCACTTTTACATAAAAATACATATACATTTCTCTAAACTAGTAGAATGTTATGATGTATAAGTAAATATACTCGACATATACATGCACTAATACATTAATAAACATATACATTATTATATTTATACACAAACACAATATAAAGCATAAATATACGAGCTTTGAAAAAGCATACAGAACATTTCTATTGCTAGTACAGTATATATATATATATATATATATATATATATATATAGAAACCCTGTCTTCCCATAAGAAAAGGCACAAAAGCAGCAACACTCAGATAAAGCAAAAAGACATGTATTAGCAGTTACAAAACAGCACACTATAAACCCAACGTTTCGGTCCTAGGCAGGACCTTCCTCAGGGGGGTGCTCAGGGAAGGTCCTGCCTAGGACCGAAACGTTGGGTTTATAGTGTGCTGTTTTGTAACTGCTAATACATGTCTTTTTGCTTTATCTGAGTGTTGCTGCTTTTGTGCCTTTTCTTATGGGAAGACAGGGTTTCTATATTGATTTCTATGGAGCATGCACCTTGACTTTACATTTGTTGCTTGGAGTGCTGGCTGCTGCTTTTTGTTATATATATATATATATATATATATATATATATATATATATATATATATATATATATATATATATATATATATATATATATATATATATATATATATATATATATACACACACACACACAGTGGTCGACAAATCACCAAAAAATCTACTCGCCGAACAAAAAAATCTACTCGCCACCTAGTACCAGACGTGTGCTGCTTGGGCCAATAGGAGCTCGCCACGATGTTAAATCCACTCGCCCGGGGCGTGCAAATGTATGTATAGATATAAATATATATATATATATACAGTGTTCGACAATTGTATACATTTACTCGCCCGGGGCGGGTGGATTTAACCCCCGGGCGAGTAAATATTGGCCCAAGCAGCACACGTGTTTTTTTTTTAAATTCCCCCGTTCGCGCTGAAATTTTCCTGCTCGCGCTGAAAAACAAACAAAAAAAAAAAAACTCCCCTACCTGACTCCTGATTGGCGCGCGCTCCAGGCTTTGTGGGCGCGCGGCCAGGCTCTATATGAGCCCGCCCCCAACGAGCGGCCATTCTGCCTGGAGCTCTGTTGGAGGGTAAGTACTCTCCATGCTGCGGCCCCTCTGCTCCTTCCCTGCGATCCCCCTGGTCCCCACATGGCTCCCTACTCCCCACCGCGGAAGCTCTCCTGTCCCCTGCTCCTGTCCCATTCCCCTCCTCCTGTCCCATTCCCCTCCTCCTGTCCCCTGCTCCTGTCCACTCCTCCTGCTCCTGTCCCCTCCTCCTGCTCCCTTCCCCTCTTCCTGCTCCTGTCCCCTTCCCCTCCTCCTGTCCCCTTCCCCTCCTCCTGTCCCCTTCCCCTCCTCCTGTCCCTTTCCCCTCGATCCACCGATCGATGTCAGGGGCGGGAGGTCCCCGCTGCTGCAGCCCGGTTGGCTTGCGGGGGGGGGGGGGGCTCGGCCCTCACCACGTGCCTCCCATGCGTCCCCCACCTTCATGATGGCGCAGCCGCCGCATGAGGTGGGGGGATGTCGGCCTGGCCCCCCCCCCCACGAGCTTCATGCCGCCGCGGGCTGGGGGGGAAGAAGCAGCCTGCAGCTTGGCCGTGCACTGTGACATGCCGGCGAGGGGAGCAGGGCAGTGGCGGCCACGGCGGGGCTGACTGTCACCTGGGGCGCCCAGTGGGGGATACCTCGCCACGTGCCTCCCACCCACCCTGCTGATTGGTGGGGGGGGGGGATGTCGGCCTGCCCCCCACACGAGCGGAAGATGGGCGCGGGTGGGTGGGGGATTTGCGTGGTGCTGGCCGCGGCCTTTCCTCCCCTGTGTGTGTGAGAATGTGTATGTGTATGTGTGTGTGTGTGTGTGTGGGAGAATGTGTGTGTATGTGTGTGTGAATGAATGTATGTGTGTATGGGAGTATGTGTATGTGTGTGACACTAGAGGTCCCCCCAGTTAGTAACCCCCCCCCCAGTCAGTAACCTTCCCCCCAGTCAGTCACCCCCCCTGTCAGTCACCCCCCAGTCAGTGTCAGTCACCCCCCACCCCCAGTCAGTGTCAGTCACCCCCCCACCCCCAGTCAGTGTCAGTCACCCCCCACCCCCAGTCAGTGTCAGTCACCCCCCCACCCCCAGTCAGTGTCAGTCATCCCCCACCCCCAGTCAGTGTCAGTCACCCCCCACCCCAGTCAGTGTCAGTCACCCCCCCACCCCCAGTCAGTGTCAGTCACCCCCCCACCCCCAGTCAGTGTCAGTCACCCCCCCACCCCCAGTCAGTGTCAGTCACCCCCCCACCCCCAGTCAGTGTCAGTCACCCCCCCACCCCCAGTCAGTGTCAGTCACTCACCCACCCAGTCACCCCTGCCCCACCCAGCCACTCACCCAGCAAACCACTCAACCAGCCAGTCACTCACCCAGCCTCTCTCTCTGTGTATCACCCACCCTCTGTGTGTGTCACCCACCGTTTCTCTCCTCTGTCTCCCCCACACTCTCTCTCCCCCCCACACACTCTCTCTCCCCCCCACACACTCTCTCTCCCCCCCACACTCTCTCTCCCCCCCACACACTCTCTCTCCCCCCCACACTCTCTCTCTCCCCCCCACACTCTCTCTCCCCCCCCACACTCTCTCTCTCCCCCCCACACTCTCTCTCTCCCCCCCACACTCTTTCTCTCTCTCCCCCACTCTCTCTCTCTCTCTCCCCCACACTCTCTCTCTCTCCCCCCCACTCTCTCTCTCGCTCTCCCCCCCACAATCTCTCTCTCCCCCCCACACTCTCTCTCCCTCTCTCCCCCACACTCTCTCTCCCTCTCTCCCCCACACTCTCTCTCCCTCTTTCCCCCACACTCTCTCTCCCTCTCTCCCCCACACTATCTCTCCCTCTCTCCCCCACACTCTCTCTCCCTCTCTCCCCCACACTCTCTCTCCCTCTTCCCCACACTCTCTCTCCCTCTTCCCCTCACTCTCTCTCCCCCACACTCTCTCTCTCCCCCACACTCTCTCTCTCTCCCCCCCCCACTCTCTCTCTCTCCCCCCACTCTCTCTCTCTCTCCCCCACACTCTCTCCCCCACACACTCTCTCTCTCTCCCCCACACTCTCTCTCCCCCACACTCTCTCTCCCTCTCTCCCCCACACTCTCTCTCCCCAACTCTCTCTCTCCCTCTCCCCAACACTCTCTCTCCCTCTCCCCAACACTCTCTCTCCCTCTCCCCCACAATCTCTCTCCCTCTCCCCCACAATCTCTCTCCCTCTTCCCCACACTCTCCCCCCCCACACTCTCTCTCTCCCCCACACTCCCTCTCTCTGTCACTCACACTCTGGATCTCTTATTAACCCTATATATCTTAACTGCCTATACTACACCGAACTACACACACACACACACACACACACACACACACACACACACACACGTAACAAGGACTAATTGTAGTATAATGTAATACAATAAATACATTTGTCAAAAACGAATGTTGTTCTGACTAGGAATTTATTAAATGTATTTTATTTATATATTTTATTTTAAAGCGGGGTTGGGGGCGGGACTAGGTGGCGAGTAGATTTTTTGGTTGGGCGAGTAGATTTTTGGGTGATTTGTCGAACACTGTATATATATATATATATATATATATATATATATATATATATATATATATATATATATACACACACACAGTACTAGCAACAGAAATTGTCTGTATGCTTTTTAAAAAAAAATCTCTAGAAAATTCATTTTCTAAATGGTTACTCAGTTATGGAAGTTATTCAGTCTAATGCACAGGTAATTGATGTAGTAACTTTCACAGAAATGGATGAAGTTACAGTACTACGGCCCATTATATTAAATAGGTTTTGGTAACACAGGAATGTCGTAAAATGCACTTACGGTTTCAATACCCATTGCCCTCATCTGGTCTGCTCTTTTTCAGTGATAGAAAGAAATTGTCTATCTATATATATCAGGGTATACCTCCTGACCTCAGGGGGTGCTTAAGCCGTGTCCCCGGTAGTCACAGCGGTGCACACTGCGGCGTGCGCGCCACACACCACAGCCCTCTATGGGGCAGGCCCCAGTGGCAGTGTGCGTGTGGGCAGGGAAGACAAGAATGCGCAGGGAAGACAAGAATTTTGTCTTCCCGTGCCACGACGAGGTGGCGCGCAGCTAATGGCAGGGCAGATATGCCCTGTCATGGCCCCGCCCCCCCTGCACTCCCCTGGAGCTCTCTATAGACTGCCGATCACGGCTGTAGTCGCTGCACACACCGCCATGCTGCTAGGCGCGCGTGCAGCTGGAAGGACCGGGGCCATAGCCTTACTCTGAGGGGACTGTGGTGGCCATGTTGGAGGAGACAGAGTAAGGAGCTATTTATATTTACACTGTAACGAATCACAGTCAGTGTTGGAGGAGCATGCGGAGCGCACAGACTGTCCTGGGATCCAATGAGTTGTCCCAGGATTAGGACAGCGGTGACCAAGCGGAGCGGGACGGACTACAGTGAGGAACTCCTCACTCTTCAGAGACCACGTGTGCGGCTGCCGGTGGTAAGGAGAGAGGGGAGTTGTGTCGGAGGCCTGGCATCGTGGGACACTGCATCTGCCTCCATACAGGGAGTGAGGCCTACATTGCCCGAGAATTAGAGGGAAGGTACCCAACTGTGCACCAACAACACTAAGTGGGGTAGCGCTACCTTTCACACACTATTGTACTGTGTGGATGACACGGACTATCCCAGGCTGTCTGGGGTAGGACTGGAAGGAGGGAGAAGGGGTATTAGTATTCTCGCTGTAATAGGAGAAGGGAGTGTATGGACTGTTATCATTGCTATTGTTCCTCTGTATATTATGTTTATGCCATACCGGTAAAAGTTACTGTGGTTTATATATATTATTGTGTGAGTGATTATTTACCCAGAGTAAGGTGGAGGCGCTGCACCTTGCACCCCAAGCGCGGAGGCTCAGGCCTTCTGTATACCACACAGGTTAGCACCCTAACACCACATACCTACTCTTATCCCTTATGGGGGGTAGGGAGGGGGGAGGATAGGGGTGTTACATATACATATATAAATAAATATATAAAAAGTGCCTACTAAAATTATCCAACAAAAAACAAAAAAGCCCCAATGAGAAGAATAACAGGTAGTGTTTAACTTAATAAATTGTCATGTTGGCTGTAGCATTATTTTCCTTTTTGTCTTTTGTTGTATAGTATACATTAGGGGTGCGCAAACTGGGGGGCGCAAGATTTTCCGGGGGGTGGGAGGGGGCGCCGGTTACAACGGTCCTGTGCTCTTCCCCAAGGCATTTCACTTAAATGCCGGGGGATCGCATGAGGCCTCCGATGTCTTTTTTTATTATAGTTTGTATTATAATGTGGGAATTTTTGAATTACTGTTACAGCAACAAATCTACAATAATGTATACACACCTCCAGGAGCAGGGGGTCCCATGAGCTGAAATGAATGGGGTTCAGCTCCGGAGACCCCCCGCCTCAATCCTGTGTTAACAAAATGAAGAAGAAGAAAAAAAATGGCTGGGATTGCCTCTTTAAAAAGGTATATCAACACGGTCAGTACGCCCTACTACCAATACGTTTGTTGCAAAATATGCTTACCTATTACAATTAATGTTGTCAATTTCATTTTCTAAATGGTTACTCTGAAGCCAGTCAGTCTAATGCACAGGTAATGATGCAGTAACTTTCACAGAAATGGATGAAGTTACAGTACTACGGCCCATTATATTAAATAGGTTTTGGAAACACAGGAATGTCGTAAAATGCACTTACGGTTTCAATACCCATTGCCCTCATCTGGTCTGCTCTTTTTTCAGTGATAGAAAGAAATTTCTTTGGATCTGACAAAGCATCTACAATATCTGAAAAAGAAAAATTGTATTTATTTTAACCAACAAAATGCATGTGTGGGTTGTGGTTCCAGTATTAGAAAAAGGTTTTTTTATCAATCACGTATTGATCGAGAACATGATGCCTGGAAACAATCTGAGTTGTTGAAAAAAAATCTCATTACACACGTAGGTGAAATGCAACCTCCACAAATGTTTTAAGTTTCACCTGTAATACAAGGCGTTGGATGAGAAATGCGGTGTTCAGGTGAGATTTGTTTAGCAGGTTATATGGATTCCTTTCTGGCATCAAGAAAGAATTACAACTGAAAAGGTTAAACATTAAAGATGCAATCCCACTTAGTTGGCCAGAAAACATACTTTAAACAGTCTAATTGGCTTCCTTAAACAAATGTAACCATGCTAATAGTAAAGGTTTAGCTCAGCGGTTTTCAACTTTTTTTTCTTTTTTAATTAACGAACCCTACTTATATTGTGAGATTTGGCAGAGCCCAAACTCTCTCTAATAGCGTGTCTGAGATCTGATGCATTCTAAATTCTTCTATATTTGATACCTTTTCAAATGACCTGAAAATTGCAGGCAACCCCTTTAGGGATGCCCAGGGAACCCAACGCTTCCTAGGAATCCCTGTTGAAAAACACTGGTTCAGCTACTTTCATTTTTTGGGAAACTTGTAACAAGTTGAACTGTTTTTTCTTCATCCTTATCCCACCCTGTCCTTATCAGAGAGCCAATAGAGTTAAATGTACTGTAGGTGGGGATGGGGGATTTTGGCTGTACAAGCACTTGCTGAGCACACAGTAACATCACACAAAGGGAAGGAGTCACATGACAAACAAACCCCTTACAAGTTTATTTAAAAACATAATTAATACAATTCTTCTAGGTGTCAGATTTGGATAACAAAAAAGTGTCAATCACCCAGATGTGACCCCTTAACCATGTCACTGGAATTAATTCACTTTGGTCCTAGGAGAGACCGAGCCTTTAATGTCTCCTGGCTGCAAAATTGGTGCAAACATTGGTACAAAGTTTTGCACCAGATCGATAAAAGGAAAAAAAAACTTAATTAAAAACAATTAATTCTTTTCACTGAAAACTAGAGTATTTGCCACAGATTTGAAGCCGGCAGGCTTTGGTATATAGCTCCCTATGAGAGCAGATTTACTAAACGCTGCATAATCCTTTCAACAGAACTATAAACACTTTCTTTGCTGCTATTCTGCTACAATATTATGAACAAGCAATACATAAAAAATGAAGGACGATTATATTTTTGCACAGTAGAAAGTCCCACAAAGTGTCCTATAAAAGCTCAGGGGCCTATTCTAGTAGCCTCAATAACCAACTCAACGAGGATTTTGAGCTGTTCTCGCAAGGCAGCTATTCAGAAAGCCTCAATGAGTTGGTTAAATCGTGCGGGGAATGCGTTTTGTTGCAATTTCTGGCTCCCGGCCAAACACTTCGTGCGAGAGCCGGTGATAAGCACAAACTCGCAATTTTGATAAAATCGGGCAATTCTAGTAGCCTCGATAATCTAATCGGGGATCTGGAATTGTGATTTTATCAAAGATTCTTCTCGACAGCAAAAGCTGGAGAGATGGGATGTGAGGGACGCATTTTTCCTGCGTCGGATTGATGCCGGGGTCTCAGGAGCTGACAAACATTAATAGGGAGAAGGAGCGGCTCAGTGAGTAAAGACACTGACTGGCACAGAGTTTGGAGCAGGGGAACCTGGTTCAATTCCCGGTTTCGGCTCCTTGTGACCTTAGGCAAATCCCTTTATCTCTTTGCCTCAGGCACCAAAAAAAAACCCATAGATTGCAAGCTCCATGTATGATTCTTGTATTGTTTTGGTGTTAGATTAATTTTATTGATGTGTTGTTTAGGCTTTTTAGTTCTTTTATTCTTCTGGTGTTTACCACCTTCACCCACCCCCGCTACCAACAATAAACGTGACGGGGACATTTAAACGCATAGGAGATACCGGCACCCCATATCTGGGCCTGTATCTCCGGAAGCAAGGGGTCCCGGGACCTGAAATCAACGCGGTTCTGCTCCGGAGACCCCCTGCTCCCTTAAACTAGCATTAACATTTTTATAAAACCCTGCGATCGCTTGCGAAATATGTGCAGGGAGAGGCGCCTCTCTCTGTGCAGCTCGCAGCCAGATTGTACGGGGGAGAACTTTGAGTGAGGCCGAGATCTCATCGCTTCTGTCCCGTGCAGTTTGGGTATTTTCCTGCCGCGCGGCTTGAGAGGAGTTCAGATTCTTGAATACCGTGATAACGCAACTGACAAACCGTTCGGTGTCAAACCTTGCGAGATAGCAGCAAACTCATCGAGGCTACTAGAATAGGCCCCTCAGTCTTTTAAACAAAGCGTTTTGTTTTACAAAGCAGCTTAAAAAATAAAAATAAAATAATAAACTTTATGGGGGTTATATCTTTCATTGCAATAGTGCAGATCGCAGATCCTATTGACGTTAATATAATTTTCTGTGCAATAGTGCCCCCATCAGCACTATCACAGTTTAATGATTACAGTCAAATTGAGATTAAGGATAATTTCTGATGATTATACTTGTAACACACTCCAGAAATGTGGAATCTTCTATTTTGGTGTATATTTGGTATATATTATTTAGTTATTACACGTTTACTCCATTTGATATTAAAAGTAGTCCTCTCAAAATACGTGCGAGGCCTGCAAAACCCTCCAACATCAATGAATTGTGTCTATCTTGATGGGAAATAAAAGATGGCTGCACAATTACCATTACGCACCATGTATTATTCTCTTTTTCTGTACTGCAGTTTGCATAGTAACATTGTAAGATATCGAAGTATAGTTACAATGGACAGTGAGTGTGCAGCAAACACTTACAAATGGTTAAAAGTGTGTTCAAGGAAGGTTAGGAGGTTTTTTAACTGTTAAGAAAATACTGAATGCCTAAAAGACATTCAATATATAACTTATTTCTTGCATTTTGCTGGTCTCTGAAATCCCCGTATTTTTTCAGGGCTCATTTCCTACATACTGTATGTGCCTAAATTGCATAAATAACCTTTATAACTATTATATATTGGTGAGCTCTGTCACTATTGTAATATAAATTGGTAAAACGTGCTGCCTTCCTGTACAATATGGTCAACAGAGCATTGTTCCTTTTCGCAACACTGCAAATTGCCATGTTATAATCTGAAATAGAGGACACTAATCATATTCCAGTGGGTTTCTTACTGTACACTATTTCTGCATATACAGTACTTAAAATAGTAAATACATTTGATTTAACCCACTGCGAGGTATTAATCCCCAGCAGCGACGGCTTTGAAAATCTGGCGTCCCTAGGCACTTGGCTGTGGTGGCTGCCTCCTTGCCGCTGCCCCCTCCTCCTTCTGAACCGCAGCGTCAAATGATGCTGTGGATGTCACCAACGTGACGTCACACGGCGTCGCGTTGTCATGGTAACGCGATGTCATTACGTCATTTGACGCTGCGGTTCAGAAGGAGAAGCAGGGCGGTAGGTAAGGAGGCGGCCGCAACAGATAAGTGACTTCCTATCAGGCCCGATAGGAGCGCGGCAAAAGTATATGGGGGAGGACATTTTTGCCGCCCCCCAAATTTAAGCCCGGGACTAACAGGCCTAATGGGAAATTCGCCACTGGTCCTGAGTGAACTCAGCCTACGTGTAGCTCTTACCTCCAAAACCATCAGGAACATAAGTCTTCAAGACAATGTTACAAAAAATAGTTGGCAGGGAAACCGGCTTGTTGCCTTCATTGCGGAGTGAAATGTGTCGATATCCAGCCTGAAGACCATCAAGTGGTAAAATCCTCTGACCAATCAACTTGTTGTTGTCATCATACACTGCTATCCTTAGCACAGCAAGGTCAGGTAAGATAACCTAATAGCCACACAAAGAGAGCAACATTATGAATGTTTATAGTTGACTACATGCAACTAGCCCGGAGAGGTAACCCCATTCTCATTGTCACCATCGCAAAAGAAATACAAGAAATAATCCTCACCTTCCGGAACACAAATAATTCTTCATTGTAAACGGGATTCAAGCCATTGTTCATCACCATACGTGTCCGGAATTCCTTCCGTATGGTGTCTGTAGGTAGTCCGTACATATCTACTTCTACATATGTTCCAATTTTTTTGTCTGACAAAAACTGCCCAGATATTACCTAAATAAATATAACAATAGCAGTTCAAGTTATTTTACTTGAAATATAACATAAATGGCTACTTAAGGTCTGGGTTTTCAATAATGCATTCTCATTCAGAGATTATTGCAGTAATATTTTTTCTAACACAATACTATAGTGTATGCAGTGCTGAAATGTAGTTTAAAAGGTGGTATTTGTGTAAAAGTCTCTCGGCTGGAAAACAGAGGCAAAAACCGTTCACATTTATTAAAAAAAAAATATCTATTGAAAGTAATGAGACGTCTGTCTTTGATACACTTTGCATCAACTTCTTCACAGTCACAAAGACCTTACAATCAAATATTAAGGCTCCTTTTTAGTAAGCAGTGCTACGCCACACGACTCCTTTCATTGCTGGGAGATACCTTCAGGCTTACTCAAGTGAATAGAAGAAAGGTGTCGTGGTATAAGACCGATTAGTAACTATAGACGTGTCTAAAGTAGAGTGAATCATAGTAACCTGCAGAAACCCCAAAACGGGGCACTGGTGTTGGTGAAAAATATTACAAAATTTATTATAAATACCATTGGTCGAATAAAGACAAAACAAAGCTAAAATAATTTAAAAAACATGTAAACAGTATTCCAGATCATCTAAATATAGTCATGAATAGTTGCAGCAAGCTGGAAGGCTGTTAACAAGTCACACAGCACAAAACAGCAGTCAGACATTCTAATACTAAATATGTCAGTAAGTGAATGATCACAGGAATCACCTCTCCCAAATGAAGGGATGGCTATCCAGCTGGAAAGTGATCCAACAGATAATATAAAGCTATCAAACCCTAGTGGAACAAAAGCAGTGAATTCATGAATAAACTGAACAAATGCTACAGCTCAACCCCGTTATAGCGCAATCCGCTATAATGCGGATCCGCGTATAACGTGGTTTGAGCGTGGACCCCGAATTTAAAAAAAAATATATATTTTTTGCACACAAACTGCACACACTCACTGCACACTGCATACACTCACAGCACACTGCACATACTGCACACACTCACAGCCCACTGCACACACTCACAGCCCACTGCACACACTCAGCCCACTGCACACACTCACAGCACACTGCACACACTCACAGCACACTGCACACACTCACAGCACACTGCACACACTCACAGCACACTGCACACACTCACAGCACACTGCACACACTCACAGCACACACAGCACACTACACACAGGCCCGCTCCCCCTACCTTTGGTGTCAGCTGCTGGGGCATCGTGGGGCTGCTGGCGGGGATCGGTGCAAGGCTGGGAGGGATCTGTGCAAGGCTGGTAGGGGTCGGTGCGGGGATCGGTGCGAGGCTGGGGGGGGGGGAGGGAATCGGTGCGAGGCTGGGGGAGGGGGGAAATCGGTGCGAGGCATCGGTGCGAGCCTGGGGGATTGGTGCGTTTTTATATCTAAGGTAAGTAATAAGTGTGTGCATTTAAGTTGGTGATTATTTGTGGCTTAGTGTTAATATCAGATACATTGGTATTTACCTAAATGGTACTGATATGTCTTTAACATCACAACACAATAAAACTTTGTGGAGAGGCTCTATCTGCCTACACATGCGCTGTATGTCTACTGATTATGTATTATGTCGCGCATGTGCAGCAGTTGCCTCTGATATCAAGTGCAGGAGTTCTATCTGCCAGGACATGTGCAGTTAGGATACGAATTGCTTACTAGGGGGCGTATGCGCAACAGGCACTAATAGCTCTTGGGGAAGATTCAATCTCCTTGCACATGCGCAGGAGCGCTACATGGGTGACTTTGACCCGGTTACATGCGCCGCAGATTGAGGAGCTTTTGGGCAGAAGGAGTCGGACTCTCCAGCAGGTAATCTTTAATGCTAATGCTGCCTGCTATAAAAATATTTTGCTTTTACTCCCAATAAGAATTATTTTATTTATACACACTAATTTGCCATGCGCAATGACAGTTTTTTTGGACAACTAAGCATGCGCTGGGGGGGGGGGGTGATTGGTGCGGGGATTGGTGGGTGCAGAGCTGCTGAGGGGAGTGCGGGGAATGCTGGGATAATTACAGTGGCTGCTAGGGGACATGTAGGGCTTCCGGCACATCACTCCACCTCTTCCCCCCTCCTCCCGATTGGGTGCGCTGCAGCCATTTAAAAAAAAAATTAGTGCGACCCCGGTTATAGCGCGGACGGATCGGGTGGCCCCCGAGGACCACGCTATAACGGGGTTGAGCTGTACTTAAAAAGGCTGACATAGTAGAATAACAATGTTTTAGCAAATTGTGAACATGCCTCATAACATAGTATCAGATGAAGAGTGTAGCATGTAGCAAAAAAGCTATTCCAATGCTGTGAAAAAGTCCTGTGTATGTGCAACCTGATACAATGAATGTTGGGCTAAATGTCCATATGGCCAGATCTGTATGAGGCCTGTTATAAAACACCCCATACGAGTGAGATAAAGATACATGTAATCCAGCTAATATTATAACTTAGGTTCTGCCGAATTTAAACAAAGTGTACCCCGCAGCAATCTATAATGCTGCACCCACGATGGCATCCGTATAGCAGGGGTTAAAGGGGAGTTCCCAGGTACCTTATGTGACTTAGAATATAGCATGAAAAGATCGGCAGGCCCCTGACGAAGCCTGTTGCCGAAACGCCGCGTTGGGCACCTTCTATCTCTGCTATCCATACCATCAGTCAGCAGCCTGCTGTGTCCACTTGAGATCCGGTGCTTCTGTGCATGCAGCCTCTATAGCATTCTGCTATCACCAGATGCCTGTTTGTGTAAAGCAGCCTAAGAATCTGTGTCAGCAACATGGAGCCGGTTATTTGAGTATACCACCTGCCGATCTTTTCATTCTATATTCTAAGTCACATAAGGTACCCAAAAACTGGACAACCTACCAGAGACTCTCATATCCACCACCAACTTAAGTTCTTTCAAATCTAAGGCTGTCTCACACTTTAATCTGGTCTGTAACTGTTTCATACGCTCATAATATATATTTTCATTAACTGTGCACGCAATGTCTTGTATATAATGTATACCTTGTTCATTTATGTAACTGTATTTGTAACCATGTATTATTTTGTTTTACTCTGTGCCCAGGACATACTTGAAAACGAGAGGTAACTCTCAATGTATTACTTCCTGGTAAAATATTTTATAAATAAATAAATAAATAATCTGCCCTTATATTCATTGTATCAGGTTGCACATACACAGGACTTTTTCACAGCATTGAAATAGCTTTTTTGCTTCATGCTACACTTCATCTGATACTATGTTATGAGGCATGTTCACAATTTGCTAAAACATTGTTATTCTACTATGTCAGACTTTTTAAGTAGCATTTGTTCAGTTTATTCATAAATTCACTGCTTTTGTTCCACCAGGGTTTGATAGCTTTACCGTATATTATCTGTTGGATCACTTTCCAGCTGGATAGCCATCCCTTCATTTGGGAGAGGTTTTTTAACCCCTCCTAGATTCCTGTGATTGCTGTGACCATTCACTTACTGACATATTAGTATTAGAATGTCTGACTGCTGTTTTGTGCTGTGTGACGTGTTAACAGCCTCCCAGCTTACTGCAACTATTCATGACTATATTTAGATAATCTGGAACGCTGTTTACATGTTTTTTAAATTATTTTACATTGTTTTATCTTTAAATCGACCTATGGTATTTATAATACATTTAGTTATATTTTTCATCAACCATGAGTGCCCCGTTTCGGAGTTTCTGCAGGTTCTGTCTTTGGGAACTTGCTTTTCCTTCTTTTTGAGCCTCATAATGTTTTGCTCCAGGGTGCACCGCCTTTAATATTTATTTTTAGGTAGGGTTTGGTTTTTGTTATTTATATTTGGTAGTAGAGCTTCTCTCAGCCCCTTTCTTTCTATACATAGTAACCTGCCAGAAGTCAACGTGCTGGCACTAGGATTCAAACTGGGATTTACTACAGAGTTTTTCAAACAGGTTTCCTAGGCAGCCTTGGGTTCCCCGGGCGTCCCTAAAAGGTTCCTGGCATTTTTCAAGTAATTTGAAAATGTTACCAAATACAGAAGAAATTACAATGCATCTGATCTCAGACGCATTATTAGAGAGGGTTGGGGTTCCTTACAATGCATCTGATCTCAGATATGATTAGATAGGGTTGGGCTTCCTTACAATGCATCTGATCTCAGACGCGCTACTAGAGAGGGTTGGGATTCCTTATACATCATCTAATCTCAGGCACCAATAGAGAGGGTTTGGGTTCCTTCCAATGCACCTGATCTCACCCGCTATTATAGAGGGTTGGGGTTCCCCAGAATTTTGCAATATAATGTTAGGGTTTCTTAAACAAGAAAAGGTTGCAAACCATTTATATACCCCTTCAAATCCAGCGTAGTTACCAGCATATTGAATAGGTGCGCTTATATTGTTATTACATACATTCTATATACTCTGCATGAAAACAGTCCACTGCAGAAAAACATCTGCTGCCAAAGAGTTAATTTCCCTATTGAGGCTCCAGCAGGTAAGGCTCTTAATTGTACAGAATCCTTCAAGCCAACTAGAAAGCTGGGCATTTTCAACTGGCATTATTAGAGCAGAATGCATCAATTATCTTTTACATGACCAATATCTTCATTTGCAGAAACTGGAAAATAATATTTGGTGCTTATTTGCTTGAAAACACCCATGTTTTTTGTAAAAAATAAATAAAAGGGGAGCAACTGAAAGAAAGCTAATTAACGAGCAATCCAAGCAATATCCTACGTGTTTATTAATAATAATAATAATAATAAATATATATATATATATATATATACAGTGGTCGACAAATCACCAAAAAATCTCCTCGCCGAACAAAAAAATCTACTCGCCACCTAGTACCACACGTGTGCTGCTTGGGCCAATAGGAGCTCGCCACGATGTTAAATCCACTCGCCCGGGGCGTGCAAATGTATAGGTTTGTCGAACACTGTATATATATATATATATATTGTATATAAATAAATAAATCAGTTCTGTAGTATTAGATAATACTCAATTTTTTTCAACTCAATGCTATTTTTAATGTGTTTTAATAGAATGAGCATCCTGTGATTTCTATAGCAGGTTTTATCACACTTCCCGAACAGCGCAAGATCTTTGCAACGCTTTCATGTTTATGATAATTTGTTGCCAATATTCCCAGCAGTTTGAGCTGTAAACTGTTACAATAGATACTGTTACCTTAGTAATATAAGAATACGTTGTAGCTGCTGAGTTACACTGACTGAAGGACTGATTGAAACTAGAAGGCAGCCATTTAGTGAACCCTGTAAACAGGATCTTTGCTGATTGATTACAGGAGAACTAATTGATCGACTGCTTATGTAATTAGTTTTCAATAAAAGGTAAACAAAGGCTGCATATAGTAAAAAAAAAAATATATATATAATTTATATATTAAGTGCTGCTTGAATTGCTTCTTTAATGAGGTTTATTAAAGTTGCTCTCTTTTTTTGTCACTATACCTCGCAGTGCACTGTATATTACTAGACTCATCTGAATACTTATCAAACGATCTTGATCTTGCACACATACCCCTTTACTTTTGTGATATACAGGTTTTCCATTTACCTGAACTGAACAAGTTGCTGCAATGACTCCATCCACTGGAGTTTCAGAGAAAGGGTCAAATGTCCTATCAGGACGCCGCATAAAATCTGGTTTCAGGAGGTACCTTGTAAGGGATAAAAATGTCTATGTTTTTAAATGAAAAACCACAGCAGTTTCAGAACACTCTCCTCTGCTATCTACTGTTTGTATACATCAATGATACCACTTTGTGTAGTGATGAGAAACAAATTAGGGATCTGACAACATAAACTGCCTGACCTGGTCACAGCTGTTTAGGCGTCTAGAGGTTTTGATTTTAAATGAGAGAGAAAATGCACAATTGATGATTTCCATGGAATTCCCAGCTGTAGACATCTTTGTTGACTCTTCTATCTCTGTAACAGTCTACAAGGAATTCTGAGTTTGTATATCAAATACATAAAATAAAATCCATAATTACCACCTTGTTTACTTTTTTCAATATCGGTGAATTTTAAATTATATAACATCATTGTGTTCATACAGTCATTTTGCAGCTATAGTTTTGTAATGTATACACTCCACAGCCTTGTTTCTTAATGTGCTTCCCTTGCTCTAGAGAAGATACATTTGGCAACTGTACTTTTCCAGTGTTCGAATACAGTATATATGTAGGGTGAATTATGGTGGCCAAGTCATTCATATTGAGCTCTTCTTACCTACGGTACTGTAGCAATACACGATTATCTCATAGTACAGTATTTTGGTATGTGTTGCTATTATTATGTTATTATAATTTACTCCAATTGCATCCAAAATTTTGTGATAACATTAAATTCTGAGGCGGTGTGACTGAGAAAATGGTGACAATTGTGCAGAGGTCAGAGTGCACACATGCTGAATGCTTAGGAACCAAAAAATGCTGCGGCATGCCAGTCTTAAAAAAAGGTGCATTTATTGAAGTGGAATCAACGTTTTGGTGTCTTTTCTTGCACTTTCATCAGGACCCACTAAATGTTCCCACACCAATGAACACTGGGAGATCTTTAGGAATCTGCAATATGCAGGTAAAAAATCATCAGCTTTGATGCATTTTAGATAGTGTTTAAACTGTTATGGAATGCTACTTTTAAAAGCACCACACTTTAGTAACGTCTTCAACATACGTCTACAAACGGCATTTCTTACCCACAAGATCCATTGTATTCCATTTTTCCCTGATTCAGCTGCATCGCTAAATCTGTCAAAAGACAAAATGAATTTCCCATCTTCATTGTTTGGTTCTAGAAAAGCATTGATGACCTTTTCATTAGACAATAGCAAACCTTACTCACTGTAAAATCACAATACTGCCTTTAAAGATGTCATGGAATTATGTGCACATTTGCTTATGCAAAGAGTTTCACTATTCCTTCTGACATTAACACTGATTAACCAATACCTGCTTTTTGTTTCTTTTTTTATTATAGCTTTGCCTGATTTCAGCAAAGATAAAATAACGTGAGCTACTCTGAATTCTGCATCACAGGAAGAGAGACTTTGCTCGGAACATTGTTCATTCGCAGAAAAGTGCCCCTTATCCTATGACAGGCAACACAGACTGAACACACAATTATACTATTTTTCAAACTATACAGGATGCAAACTACAATAACTATTATAATTACACACAAAAAAAAAAACAATAACTCACAACAACATTAGTGTGAATTCATGGCAATATCGGCATGTAACTAATACATTCGTAAGGTAACATTGCCGATTTCCTGACATTGATTGAATATAGCAACTGTATGTCGTTCTCTCCACTGGGGACCATATGATCAATATACAGTAAATCCTATAATCTGCAGTTTTAGGGCTTGGCTGAACACCCTTGGTTAAAACAGTGCTTTTAACGTGATGTTACCTAAAACTGCAACAAACATTATTTTCCTTGAGGTTAACGCATATCCACAAATGTAATTCCATGCAAGAAAAAGTATGTCTTAGCATTGCTCCCATCCAAACCCTGAAATTGTCCTTTTTGAGGAGGGAGAGGGAGAAATGAGGAAGGGGAGAGAAAGAGGAAATATTTTAGTAAAGTACCCACTAACGTATGTATTTCCAAAACACTTCTCCCAACAACCAACACGTGGAGATATCTGTGAACACACCTGATATACCTGGGAAGTATTTTAAGTATATTCAAATGATTTAAAGTGGCATATTTCCCAGGTATATTCAATGGTTTCTCTCCATGTGTTGTACAGTGGAGTGTTTTGGGAGTTACTTTAATAAAACAAACAGTCACTCTTTTTTCCCTCTTGTTAATGCCCTGCACTAACCTTAACGAATTTGAGTGCATATGAGATGTTATGGTAAACATCTCTTATAACTAACGGCCATTAAAGTTAATGCAATGCTGTTTATGGGGAAAACCTCCCAGGGTAGTCACTGGTCATTGAAGATATGCGGTATGGCTTAATATTACATTAAGTCACTTAATGGAGTTTTGTGGAACTGGACCCTACTGTGTAGTTCAAATATACTGTATAGTCAACTATACCCTACAACTTTCCCTGAATAACTATCTGTCGGTAACACCTAATCCCCTTTCCCCAGAGCTATTAGAACTATGACAACAAAGCTGAAACCAAAAGAGACGCTGTCTTTTGAAGGAGCGTGTCCCATTAAGGCTGAGATTATAGTTACTGCGCGCGACGGAGTGTGTGCACATGGCTTCCGCGCGGTCGTGCACACTATGGGCAACTACATTGGGAGCAAGGTATTTTTTTCGCCGGCGCTGTAATCGCGGCCTAACAGTTTTGTAATAGAATGGAACATTCCATTACAACAAACGTAAAGAACACATTTCATTCATTATAATTGAAATCAATGTTAAAAAGAAAAATCCAGTAATCTGCATTAACATAATTTCTTTCCATCCACTATTAGCACTGGTTCACTTGTTAAGTCCCTAATTAGAATGCTTCGTATATTCCTCTCAATACATTGGACACAAATTCCCAGTTGCCTGTAAACATCTTAACATTATTTAGCCATATCCCTGTTTATACATAACTGAACGCCAAAAGCATTTTTGTAGCATCTGTTTTGAAAGTGACACGGCAAACATGTCCTCGGCATTAAGCTTCGCTGGACATCATGGCCTACCTGGGGTCTGATAGTTCAGAGAGACCATCTGGCAGCCAGCGTTCCAGAAAATCTGAGGCATGTAATTACTGGAATCCACCCTACCCCCCTTGGGGTAGATCCGACTCATCTGACGTTTGTTATAACTATGAAACTCGTTAAGGAAAACAAAGAAACAAGCCAGACAGTGAAAAGGCCCTGCCTGATACAGTATCTTCAGCTTTTAGGATTCATTACAATTATTTTAATGTACAGTATACAATTCTCAATAAACAATAAAAGATTCAACCCATCAACTAAAAAAACGTGGTGATAAATATAGGAAACCAATGCACTTCAACGGTATGCTATTTAACACCATCTTTTTGTAAAAATCTTTATTATTAGATGTTATAGTTGGGGGGAGGGGGATATACAGGTTTTTTTATCCTTTATTTAGAAGAGCATTATTATTGGTCTTTGTTAAATGTTAGGCTTCATTGTGGAAACCAAATTGTTTACACTGCATCTTTTTTGCTTTTTGTATTAGTATGTGCTCACTTAATAATGTTTGTATATCATTGTCATCATGCTTTGTATTTCACTACCATTGTACTGTATGTTGGCGTCGTAAAAAAAACCTGCTAATATTACTTTGTGTGACTGTGAGCCTGATAAAATATGGAACACCGCTGCCAGCAGGAGAGTGTATTGAACATTGGGACAAGGGTAATCAATGACCCAGATTCATCAAGCCACAAGGCTGGGTATCGCACCCTGATCCGGCGGTAAGTGCCACTGATGGCACTTACCGCCGGATCAGGGTGCGATACCCAGCCCTGTGGGTGGAGGAATGGCAGTTAATGCTGGCTCGAAGTGTGATACCTCGCATTGCGGCTTCGTGAATCCCAGCCAACAAAAGGTAATCAATACTATGTGCAACGCCACATGTTGAACGATCTAGGACGTTTGGACACGGCTGCTTCGCTACGACCAAGTGACCATCGGTGCTTGGCCGCAACTTACCTTGCCGCGGGGACACTCTGCCACGACTGCTTCACCGCTAAGTTAAGAAACTAACCTTACCCCTTACCCTAATGTAAACCCCTTAATTGTACTAATGCTAGCCCTTACCCTAAAAACCTTAACCTCTTACCCTAATGTAAACCCCTAATACTAATGCTAGCCCTTACCCTAAAAACCTTAACCCCATACCTAATGTAAACCCCTTAATACTAATGCTAGCCCTAACCCTAAAAACCTTAACCCCTTACCCTAATGTAAACCCCTAATACTAATGCTAGCCCTTACCCTAAAAACCTTAACCCCTTACCCTAATGTAAACCCCTTATACTAATGCTAGTCCTTAACCTAAAAACCTTAACCCCTTACCCTAGTGTAAACCCCTAACACTAATGCTAGTCCTTACCCTAAAAACCTTAACCCCTTACCCTAGTGTAAACCCCTAATACTAATGCTAGTCCTTACCCTAAAAACCTTAATCCCTAAAAACCTTAACCCCTTACCCTAATGTAAACCCCTAATACTAATGCTAGTCCTTACCCTAAAAACCTTAACCCCTTACCCTAGTGTAAACCCTAATACTAATGCTAGTCCTTACCCTAAAAACCTTAATCCCTAAAAACCTTAACCTCTTACCCTAATGTAAACCCCTTAATACTAATAACCTTAATAAAACCTTAACCCCTTACCCTAAAATTCTTAACCCCTTACCCTAAAACCCTTTACACTAAGACCTTACTACTAACTACTAACACCCCTTAAGTTAACCCCTACTCAGCTAACCCCCTATTCTAAAACTAACCCCCTACCCTAAAACGTACTTTTTCGTCGAAGCAGCAGGTCCCCCCGTGGCTAAACACCGGCGGGACAGCCTTTACTAAATGTCCCATTCCCATATTAAACTAATGTAATATAACTATCATATAAACAATTTAAGTGGATCACATACTACATATATTACCACCTATACCACATACTCTGTATATATGTAAGAAGAGTAAAACAGAAATGACATACATATTAAATTCATGCATTTTTCCACCTATTCAGGCAGACAAACCCCAACTTTCTATGTGAGTTCAATGGCAGCTACAGTACAAGCAGATATCACTAGAGAGGAAATAATCTATGACAATAACATACAGTAAATAGGCATTAAAAGACAAAACAAAATATGTTTTTACAATTAAATATAACAGATTGCACCGGTTTTCATTTCTTGTGCCCAAAGGAACGCCCACTACCTTGTGCTAGGAAAACAAAAACACCCAAGGACCTAGACTGCGAATCTGGGAACACATCACATTGAAAGGATACTTCACAAACTCAATTGCATGAGTCTTCAAATATCCCAAGCCGACCGATTCATTGAAAGAGGACATGTTGTAGTGAATGCTACGTTCTAGAAAGGCAAAGGTATACAATATTTCTATAAATATTAAGAAATAGTTGAACCACATACAATACATTTATTTTTATTTTTTTACATAAGTTCACATCTTACATTTACATCAGATATCACAAAACTTTATTATTATTATTATTTTTTTAACTTTGACAGTTTTGGCCTTCAGGTGTCTTATGGCAAAACAGTGCTTTGTAATGATGACCCCGTATCTCTCTTGGCCATGTCTAGGGTTGAAGGTTGCTAGGAGCTGTGATACGCAGTGTGAACACAAATGAGGACTTCCTCTTTGGTTCCTTGCTACTGCGAGTGGGCCAGGACCATGCACTAAATAACTGAAAAAGAATAACGGACAACAAATATCACCTGTACAGATTCTTTACAAAATGAATACATGAATATTCTGTGCTAATATCTCAATTTGAAACTATTTACAACTAATTTGCTGAGCAGAATACTAAGCTTTTTTCAGCGAATTTCACTGCAGTGGTCGATAAGGAATCGAGTGCCCAAGAAAGGTTGCTTTTCTTTCGGAAATGCTAATCTGACGCTATCATTGTTTTGCATTTTTTGTGGCATTTTGCCGGACATAACGAGCAATGAAAACCAGTATCTTAAGGTTCAAAATGGCTGCCATGAATTGCACTAAAAACACTCACAGAAAGAAAAATGATCCATCGCTCTTTAACGTTTAGGGATATTTGAAGAAAATGGTTAATTATTATATGAAGGGGAATTACTGCTTTACACAAGGTTATTACTGTACATTCGGTGCAGATAAAATGGAAAACCAGCACATGGGAAACGTGATGTACCCACACCGTGTATGTTTTATGAAACGGTGGAGAATCCTATGCGATGCTGACAACGTTTATACAGTATGCTATGCTTCGGCACTGGGTGCAGTCTAGACATATCTGCTTTTCCCAACCAAAGGTGTCATGTCATCAAAGGGATCCTCAGATTTACCTAAGGGGTCCCCAATGATTTTTTTTTTTATAACTTCAATTTTATTAGGTGGTTCAGTACAGACATGATAACACAACCCATTGGCTTTATTATATCCACCCGTTTCATCTATCAACTTCAGGGGCTTAACATACAGGATATACCAGACATACCGGGGAACGAGACCACAGGGTAACAGGGGAAGGAGGGGAGGGGAGAAAAGGGGGGGAGGGATGAGTGAGGGGCGATCTAGTCGATGGATGGGGGACAGCCGCATCGCCGTCCCATCTTCCTAGCAGATGTTTGGTTCTTACTGGGCTGGGGAATTTATAGCTTATCAACTCGGGGTTTCCCGGGGTCTCTGAGTTCTTGCCTGCCGTCCCCAATGATTTTAATGTATTGTTGCATTATATTTAAAATGTCAGAATAAATAGGGATTTACAATTTACTAATGATGTCATTCTGATAATACTGTGATTGTAAATGCAGAATAGTAATTAGGTAATTAAGCCCAGCTTTTATATGAACGTTATATAACTTCAATATTGATAAAGAGATGGGTTGTGTTAGCAATTGGATCGTATGTATAGATGTTACTTATATGGAAAAAAAAATGTTTTTAACTTCTTGGAAGACACCTTAGTTTTAAATATTGTGTTCCATAACAGGATTTTCTCCTAGCTATTCAGCGCCTCCGCGTGGTTACTTGGTATATCCCTCACCAAACAGATATTACATGTTAATTAAGGTCAGCTTTCAATGAGCATGGACCAAATCTTTAAATAATCCGATCATATATTGTATTAGTAACCACAGCTTATACAGTACATTCAAACTCAAGACACATGTAGGCATACCAAAACAGGATTTGTTTTGCCAAAAAACACGAGTCAATAGGTTATTCAAATATGAGGTTGGCATTATTTTGCATAGTAAAGTGTTGATTTAAACAAGGAACATTCATTTCTTTATTATTGTATGTACAGTACAGTTAAACAGATAATTACTACAGGGGAAACCATTGTGTTTACTTTACCTTCTGCCACTTTGAAGCCTTGGAATTTTACTGGCTGGGCATAGTTGATCATCGTTGATAAATATGGATGAATATTAGTAGTGGCGCCAACATATTTATAAGAGGACATCCAAGCTTGTTCATCTTCAACAGTTATAACACCCTAAAAACAATACATTAAAAATAAAATTAAAAAAATGCTCAATTTACGAACTGCCAACACTACCGACTATTCCGCAAATTATTATAAACATTGGTTAATAAGTACGCTTGCTCAGATCAAGGACTTTCAATAGTTAGTACAAATATTGTATGTAGCTATGCAAATAGGCTATTCTATTCAAGATCAACTTGGACCCCTAGCGGAGCAGGATGTGCTTGCAATAGCAGTACGAAAGGTACAGTGCCGCCAAAAAGGTTTTTAGAGACACAGAAATGAAATGTACATGAACAGATTTCGGTGTTTGTTGTAGGTTACCCCTAAAATTTGTGATATAAACCTAAAGAATAAAAAGGAAAACATCTTTCATTTCACATGGGAAAAAAAAGACATACATGTTCTTCCCCAGAGTTTTTTCCTGCTGCATTACACAGGTAATCCTGAGACAAGGATGTACAGAATCAGTGGAACTAATCAAAGGCCGCCACTTCTTCAGATTGGTGCTCACTCATTTCTCTGTTCCTAGTAATGTAAGGAATTGGGCTAAAAGCCAGGAATCGTTCGTAGACCCCTAATTATGCACTGACATAATATACTGAGCTAGAATGGAGTTACATGAAAGATGATCCATGGAGAGTAACAATGGCGCATGGATGGAGCCCGTGTTATTACCTGCGTTAACGTGGAATAACACACGAAATAACGCTGTAAATATTGAGCGAGATAAGGAGATACAGTCCATGTTATCTTGTTTTCAATAGTACTCGCTGTAAGTGGTAATAGCGCAGTGGCGTTAATGCATCGCGTTTACGGGAGTAATAATGTCTGCTACATCTGTAGATGGTAGACATTTGAATGTTGGGAAATGTAGAAGAGTAACATACTGCACTGTCTGCTGAGTCAACTAGTTACCCTTAATAAGTCCATAAGTCCCTTAATCAGTCCCTGCTTCCTCACAAGTGGCTTATTCAGAGGCTCAGTCTTCGATTGAGCCACCTGTGCTAAAGCTGGGATATCCTGAAAACCTGACCTGTTGGGGGGGCTTGAGGACTAGAGTTGAGCACCCCTGTCCTGAGACATGTACGTACATACTTCTTACAAAAGCAGCAAGTGTTGTTTTATTCATAGTATTAGCCTTGTAGCCTTTCTAAATAATTGCAGACAAATTAATAAATGCTAAATTACTTTATGTAAACTGGGTGAATCTTTCACATTATTGCAACATGAAAACACCTAGCATTCTCATTTCAGGTGCACAGATTAAGATAATGTACGCATGTAAATAAGGCACATTGAACAGTTTATAGTGTGCCTAAAAAGCTGCCTTTTAAGTTCCTTTTGAAAAGCCTAAGGCTAGGTACCTGCGTGCGCGCCTCTCACCAGACCCTTACCTCCTCCCTAGTAGTCCCCGGTGACTCCTCGCTCCCTGGCTCACTGCATACTGTGATGCGTCAGTCAGCAGGGGATACAACTGAATTGTGTTCCCGTGCGGTGACGTGTCACATGGTGCGCCAGGGAGCCAATGAAGAGGGGAGATCTCTGGCAGAGGGGTGGATCCTTCCTCAAGGTTCTCAGCTGTTTGGGTCAAGGGTTTGCCGTCTGGATGCTTTCACAACAATATACATTGGCTGCACTACGTGTCACTGAAGGATAATGAGTTGTCTGGGTGCAGGCCAGAGGGATTTGGTGGCTTGTGCTGTATATAGCTGGACTTTATGGTGTTTATACATAACCATGCTCTTAAGCAACTGCCAAACACATCATTTACATGCTTATCACAAAGGAGATAAAAAACAAAAGATTAAAAAAATCTAATTACCTTTTTATTGTTATTTTCTTGCTCAGCATCTTCAACTGCCTAAAAGAAAAAAGAAACACAATATTAGGTTATACAGTCGCTGGCAGTATGCATACTTATACTTTACATTAGGCATTCTAATTCTACACATATAGTATTTTGTATGTGAATAAAAGAAAATAATACATCAAATAACTTTAAAATGAGAGGGTTTAACGGGATAATTCTCTTATACAGAACATTTAACACAAACCATTATGTACATTGCTTAATTGGACGTTTCTATCACATGTATATGTTTTTTATTGTTTGTTTTTAACCCCCTCCGTCTCATTTTCCATTTTGAAACTGTTAAAAAAAACAAGATGATATGACAACGTTTGTTTACCTTCTATAGTTTCTATGGGCGACACAAGTAATACAACATGCAGTCTACTTATTGGGGGGAATTCATACCTTTTTTGTACTATTTATAGCTTCTTTTTGACTGAGGTCATCTGCTGATAGTTCCGTTCCAAACTTGAATTCAGGATGTGCTTCCTCTTCTTGATCAGCTGAAGAAAAAGAAAAATATCAAGATGCAAACTTCTATTCTATTGAATGTCCATTCACTGAAGTGCAATAAACATTCAGAGAATTAATGGCTATTTGCTTGATTATACAGTACCTTAATGATTAACAATAGACCATTTGGTCTCCATGCTCCATTGCTAAATGTGATGATGTGTGTTTGTGGATATTGTGCACTTATATACACATTTGGTTTAGGTTGTGATACATTTTAATGGACCAAAATAAGAGATCTTCATAGATGAAGCTCAAGTTCACAGACATTCAAAACATAGCAGGTCTTTTCTTATAGACAGAAAAGCATGCAGAAGAGGGTTGTGAGGCTTTGAATGCTCTGTACACTATAAATTCATATACGAAGAGCACAGCCTACAATAAATCTAAATTTCCCTTGAGTCAATATATACTATAACTATGAACAATATGTTTCTAAGAAAGGACCCACGTGGAGTCACTTCTCACACACGCTAGGAACAGTCATATTAGTGGAGGTATAATCATATTTGTGAAGCAAAATAAAGAGTTGTAGTGGTACAGTAGTTACTGTCAAGCCATCACAGAAAAAAGGGCCAAAAATGCACTCATTGGAGGTGTTAAGCACCAATGTGCTGCCATGCTGCAAACAGACTTTGGGACTCATTTGCTCTTAATGCTGTGCTGGGCAGCAGGACAGAATAATCTATACAGTAATCCGAGCTTTGTGTTGGGGGCAGAAAGAGGGAGGTGTCTTGTGTCTCCTCAATTAGGTTGGCAAACACTTTCTAAACGATGACCTTCCATAGTGGCTTGCTATTCTGCACCTGAACTCAAAAGGGAAACATGAAGAAAAATAGCTGTGTTCAAAACATCCAAAGGCGGACGCCAAAACAATGCAATATTTGATTTGGGTACCACTGTTTTTTTTATTTTAATAGACCACAGATCGATAATAAGGCAAGCACATATTCTTCTGCTTGTGAAATAAAGTGACTTGCCCAAGGTCACAAGGAGCCGACACTGAGATTTGTACCAGAATCCTCTACTTCAACGTCAGCGTCAATAAGTCAGTGCCTTTACTCACTGAGCTGCTCCTTCAGCTCTACTTTCTCATCATACCACAGACATTTTAAACTCATAAATACCATTTTCTATTTCTTCTTCAATGTCATCTTCAAGGATACTGACAGGAGCTACTGTTTCTCCAGCTTCCATCATACTTTTTAAAGCTTCAAGCTGTTCTGTTGATACAAAAAAACATTAGTCGTAAAACATATGCATGAAAATAAAGATTGCATAAAACAATCCTGCAGCATGATCTAAATCCTTGATAATGCCTTGGTACCAGTCGACAATGGACATGTGTTTGAATCAAGGCCTTTAGAACAGACGGAGCTTCTGAAGGAGTCTGATTGACTTGTATCTCAACTCCAAGTAGTAAATCTCAGTCAGCATTAAAGACCCAACCATACAGAACTACCAATACTACCAGTACTACCAGTATCCCAAGGCCTAGGAGTTACAGTTGACTCCTCCCTCCCCTTTCCCCACTCATACATTCATCAAATCTTATTACACTTCTACAATATTGCTACAAATCTCCTACTTTAATTCCATAATCAAACACAATTCTAAACCACTCTCTTGTACTGTTGCACCTCAACTACTGTAATATTCTACCATCTGGTCTTCTTCACTTACATCTGTTTTTCTCCATTTAATATGCTGCATTTTAGGCTCATTTATCTCATACACCTCTCTTCGCCTGCCTACCTACTATGCAAATTCCTATACCACCTCCCCGCATGTAAATTCCTAACCATATAATCCAGGATCTAATTTACAATCCTTTCAAACCTGTCCATACTTGTACCCCTCCATACACAACATTACTCTGACAATCTTCACCAGAATATATCAAACCCAGCTAACTTCTGGAAGGTTATCAACAATATATTCCAGCTTTCTAGCCATCAACAACAAGTAATATCACTAAGGAGGATATTACTCTGACAAATCCCATTGACATTGCAAATGCATTCAATGATTACTTTGTGGGGTGTGCTACTAACTTATTAGCGAAACGCAACGCAACCCAAACCACAAACATGAACCTCATTCTGAGAGTATGCCTATAGCCCCACCCCCTCCCAACACTGCTCAAAATTTTCAATGTGTCCCAGTATCCGAAGAGGTGATTACACAAGCACCCTCAAATTAAAACTAAGCAGCCAATTTGGACTTAACTTACTGCAATCTATGTTCCTAAGAATTGGTGCCCCAGTCATTGCCAAACCAATTGCGTCCATAGACTAGAGTTGACTGCCTGCAGGCCATATGCCTAAGACCTGAAAAACTGCCAGAGTTGTCCCAATCTTCAAAAGTGGGGACAAAAACACTGTCTCAAACTACAGTCCAGTCTCTCTTCTCCAAATACTATCCAAAGTCATGGAAAAATGTGTTCACTCCCAATTAAGCGATTACTATACCAAGACAAATTTCCCTAGCCAATTCTAATCAGGCTTTCGCCCCAAACACTCCACCGTAACTACCCTGCTAAAAATTTGCAATGAAATCCAGTGTGGAATGGAACTGGGACAATTCACTGGTGCAATATTTTTGACAGATTTTGCAAAGGCTTTTTATACTGTTGATCATGTTATCTTGCTTAACAAACTCCAGTGCTCTGGAATAGGGAAGCATGCTTTAAACTGATTTCATTCTACAATGGGCATATGGTTAACATTTGGGATGCACATTGATACTCTGACATCCAAAACCTATGCCAAACTAGGTGTACTTAATAGGAACAAATCCTCCCTGGTCAGAAAGCGTATCGCACAGCAGATGCTAATCCCAATGACCGACTATGGGGACATAGTATACGACTCGGCCCCCCCAAACCCACCTTAGCAAACTTGATACTCTCTACAATTCAATATGCCATTTTGTTCTCCAATGCAACTACAACACACATCACTTCGAAATGCTCAGAGCTAGATTGGCCATCACTTGAGTCTAGGCGCAAAGTTCATCTTTCCTTTCTTGGCTTCAAATACTTTTTGGGCAAGCAACCCATCTATCTGAACAAGCTTCTCACCCCTACCACATGCAGCACTTATCATCTGAGATCTGACTCCAAAAGACTGTTCATGGTCCCAAGGTTCAGCTAAGTATCCGGCCGCTCCTCCTTCTCTTACACTGCACCCTACAACTGGAACAACCTACCAGAGACTCTCACAGTCGCCACCAGTCTAAGTTCTTTCAAAACTAAAGCTGTCTCAAATTTTAATCTGGTCTGTAACTGTTACATATGCCTATAATATATATTGTCTCTAACTGTGCATGAAATGTCTTGTATATAATGTATACCCTGTTCACTTATGTAACTATGTATTTGTAACCATGTATTATTTGTCTTAACCCTATGCCCAGGAAAGACTTGAAAACGAGAGGTAACTCTCAATGTATTGCTTCCTAGTAAAACAGTTTATAAATAAAATAAATACACTCCCTGACACAGCCTCTCTAGTCTGCCCATAACGTCCTCATCTTCTCAATCAAACATCTCATATTTTCCAAATCTGCCCCTCTCAACATCAGGCTCCGCCCATTTAAAATTGCGTCGAAGTATTTCTTCTTCAAGGAATCATATTTAACATCCTCCTCTTACACATGTATTGTCCATTGTTTTACTCTTGCGGCTACAATAACACATCCTATCCTCCAATACAAATCAAGAGGATCTCACCTGAAATCTCAGCTCAGCATCACCGAAGCAGCCTTTACAACTACACCCACCTCTTTCCCTGCTTATACCTTGTGCTTCCACTGTCCCCTTCCTTTGAGATGAAAAGCTGGCTCCCTTAAGCTATGTAAACAATGTATGTTAACGCTTTCATTGTATTGCTGTTGTTTTTCACCCCACTGTACTTAACTGCAGAATATGTTGGCATCTTTTAAATACATTTATAAATAAATAATACAATATATAATTAAACAGAAAAAGTTAAAAACAGCAGTTCTGCTCCAGCCAGTTTTTTCCTGGCCGTTGGATATATTTTACTATTGTAATTGTATAGTTGGGGTCTGGGCTTTGATAATTGCAACCTAAGGTTCTTTTGAATATGTAAAGGAACTTGTTTGAGGGCAGCATGGGGCAAAGGCAGAGTGAATGGGCGTAATCTCTATTGAAATACAATAATAACACACATTATATGTTTTGTCAATGGGATGAAGCATTGGCACCCCCTGTCTCTTGTTGTATGAAATACTATAATGATTTTACTTGACAAAGCATCAATTCTACATGAATGGAAATATAACATGCAAAGTTCAATTGTGAAGTACATCTACATTATTATTCTTTTCTGCAGATAACAAATAGACATTTGAATTTGATTAAAAAAAACAAACACAAAAAAAGAGAGAGAAACATTAATTTATTTAAGAAGGTTTGAACAATGATTTCACATACTTTTCTCCACTTCAGGTTTCAGCCGCTTGTTTTTAATGAGTATTTTCCGTTTGAGATCATTAGGAGAAGGCAATGGTCTGCTGGGTTCCAGCTGTAATACAGAAACGTGAAGTGTGCAAAATAAGACAAAGTAGCTATTATTTGACATTAAACATTATATGATGCTTTACATTGACATTTAACCTAACTTGTGCACACATGCTGCTTGCTATCTGTTCTCGGTGACAATTTAATAGGATTGTAAGTATGTGCAACAAACTTTCAACAACAAAAAATCCAAGTGACAAATACAAACCAATCACAATAAAAAAATCTGTAGTTTTGATGCCCCATCTAAAAACATGTTAATGAAAATGATGCATTTAAATCAGCGACCCCCACTTGTCTTTTCTTTTGTCCTCCATTGTTTACTTGATGGGAAGCTGGGGTCCCCCGAGCTGAACTGTGCTATTTACAGCTCCATGGACCCTTTGGTTCCCAAGAAACATACTGGTAAAGGTACAGATCCATGAGTCTCCACCAGAGAAACACAATGGCGGAGTAAACCTCATGGGTCACGCAGGCCAATAGGAAGCCGCAATAGCATCCAATTTGGCCTCCTATTGGATGGCCACTTAAAATCTAGCATGAAAGCAGTAAAGAACGGCAGTACCGTTACCTGTTAGTATCTCGGGAACTGGGGGATTTCTGGAGCTGATAATGACGCAGTTCAGTTCCGGGGACCCCCTTCTCATTCTGTATAAAGAAATGGGGGCTGCGGTAGGAAATTGCTGCTTCAAGAACTTTTATGTCCAATGTTCACCTTTTTGTAAAACCTTCCATACATCAGATTATACTCTTGTAAAAGGAAATGTGTCTAGATATTCACAAGGCAGGAGACAAATTTACTATAGGTCTCTAAGTGGATCATTTATTAAACTGCGATAGAGCAGATAAGGGCATCACCGCACAAAAACTCCCATTGACCTCCATGGTCATTTTGGTGCGATGGTTTCCCCCTCACCTGCACTATTGCAGTTTAATGAATAACCCCCTAAGCCATTACTGATCTGACATCCTCACAGCTCAAGTCAACTCAGTGTTCTGCCATTTAAAGTATTCCTATCAAGTTTAGTCACGTGTCAGCTGCATCAAGAATAACCTACACAATGTTACTTTCTCTGGGGCACGATAACATTATTTTGCCCATTTCATATAACAGACTTTATGTTTGCTACATTGAATACGTCTTACTATAATTAGAGACAGAAAGCCAGGGGAAGGGAAGGGAAGAGAAGGGGGAAAGGGAAGGGATAAGGAGGGCTCCCGCATCAGCTAAATTAGAGAGAGTAATGGATAAATCGTAAGGATCATATACAGGTGCAAAAGGGGACAGAGAATAATGCATACAAACAAACAAAAGATTCCCCCTTGAATGCACTCTGATAGATCAATGTGTAATGATGAGGTATATTAAAATCATTTTAATCAATAATAAAATAGTAGTTGTAAAGAGGGGTGTGGTGCAAAAGTCCAGGGCCACCCCCTAATGACATACCAAACAGATTTCCTAAATAATTAAGAACGGAAGGTGGCTGAAAGAATCACGACATCAAATCACATCGGCATAAATGCCACGGTATACCTTGTAAGATTCCTGCAGAACAAAGTGCTAACCCATAATAAGGGTGCACTTATATCTAAAAAATCACCAGTCTCTAAAAATAAGGCTGCTGATGCTGAATCTGGAGGAAATAAATACCCTGGCACTAATATAAAGTGCCGAATCAGGCTGACTCAAATGATTAATATGTCAAACCTAGTATGATGATGCAGATCAAAAAGAAACAGCGTGAGTATCACACTACAAACACATTCAGATCACTATATATGATTAACATGCTGAAATGGAGAACAAACACCTAGCGTAAGAGTATCTAGTCCTGTAAAAGGGCTAGCACAAAGTGTGCATACAGTAGCGACATCTTTTATTGCACTAAATGCCGGCGGCATGCTGGGATCTACCCCAGCTGCCGCCAGTAAAAACCGCGCGCCGCCGCGTTTCCCCCACGCACTCCCCCTCCATTTCGCGCGCAATTTACCCCCCCTTCCCGACCCCGAACCCGGCTCCTGCTCTGCCCCTCTGCTTCCCCACATCCCCGCTTACCTTAATTTGATCTTCAGGGGTGTCGGGGAAGCCTGGGGAAGCCGGGGAAGACGGGCGCGCATGTTACTGTGACGTCACAGTGCGCCGCCACGCGCCGCGGCTACCCGCTTCCCAGACGCATGCAGCCGGCGGCTTTTACTCGAATAAAAGCTGCCGCTGCTGTATGTAACGCCCGGAGGCACGGTTCACAGACCGTATCAAGTTATAGCCTCATAAACAGAAAACTATATAGACTCTACATAAACATTAACTTTTGTATGAAAAGAAATGTATCAAATATGAACATATATCAAAAACTAGCTGGTGTCCTCCATAAAACTGAACCACTGAGTATGAGTCTCATAGAGAATATATATGTTGGTGGTACCCAGGAGAATAGCATCAAATACTAATCCTGATGAGTCAAAATCAGACTCATGGTGCAGCAGTTAAAGTCAAAGTACTACCTCACCGCACACATGTATACACACAAAGGTCTCAATATGTAGCAACCGCATAGTGAAACACTTGCAAACACAGAGACACTTAAAGTCATAAGTACCCACCTATGGTGCAGCAGTTAAAGTCAACGCACTACCGCACCACACATATATACACAAAGGTCTCGACATGTAGCAACTGCATGGTGTAACACTTGCAAACATAGAGACACTTAAATTCATAAGTACCCCCTCTCAGGGCAGCGCAGCATAATGTCTGCATGAAAAGCTAGGAAGCAGTACACTTAGCTCAATGTCAGATGTATCGGCAGGTACATAATGCAGCCCAGAGGAGTGGGGAGAGCAGGAGACTCAAAGGTTTGAGAAAGATCGAACCCACGCGAAACGTGCATCAGGTGATCACACGGCGTGACGTCACCCTACAGGACGGACGCTATTGATATGCGCTCCAGCGATTCCAGCTGCTCGAGCTATACCTCTGCTGCCCTGCTATTGTAGTCTCCTGCTCTCCCCACTCCACTGGGCTGCATTATGTACCTGCCAATACATCTGACATTGAGCTAAGTGTATTGCTTCCTAGCTTTTCGTGCAGACATTATGCTGCGCTGCCCTGAGAGGGGGTACTTATGAATTTAAGTGTCTCTATGTTTGCAAGTGTTACACCATGCAGTTGCTACATGTCGAGACCTTTGTGTATATATATATGTGTGGTGCGGTAGTGCGTTGACTTTACCTGCTGCACCATAGGTGGGTACTTATGACTTTAAGTGTCTCTGTGTTTGCAAGTGTTTCACTATGCGGTTGCTACATATTGAGACCTTTGTGTGTATACATGTGTGCGGTGAGGTAGTACTTTGACTTTAACTGCTGCACCATGAGTCTGATTTTGACTCATCAGGATTAGTATTTGATGCTATTCTCCTGGGTACCACCAACATATATATTCTCTATGAGACTCATACTCAGTGGTTCAGTTTTATGGAGGACACCAGCTAGTTTTTGATATATGTTCATATTTGATACATTTCGTTTCATACAAAAGTTAATGTTTATGTAGAGTCTATATAGTTTTCTGTTTATGAGGCTATAACTTGATACGGTCTGTGAACCGTGCCTCAGGGCGTTAAATATGCACACTTTGTGCTAGCCCTTTTACAGGACTATATACTCTTACGCTAGGTGTTTGTTCTCCATTTCAGCATGTTAATCATATATAGTAATCTGAATGTGTTTGTAGTGTGATACTCACGCTGTTTCTTTTTGATCTGCATCATCATACTAGGTTTGACATATTAATCATTTGAGTCAGCCTGATTCGGCACTTTATATTAGTGCCAGGGTATTTATTTCCTCCAGATTCAGCATCAGCAGCCTTATTTTTAGAGACTGGTGATTTTTTAGATATAAGTGCATCCTTATTATGGGTTAGCACTTTGTTCTGCAGGAATCTTACAAGGTATACAGTACGTGGCATTTATGCCGATGTGATTTGATGTCGTGATTCTTTCAGCCACCTTCCGTTCTTAATTATTTAGGAAGTCTGTTTGGTATGTCAACAGGGGGTGGCCCTGGACTTTTGCACCACACCCCTCTATACCTGTACAACTACTATTTTATTATTGATTAAAAGGATTTTAATATACCTTATCATTACACATTGATCTATCAGAGTGCATTCAAGGGGGAATCTTTTGTTTATAATTAGAGACAAACTGTACAGCATTGCTGCAAAAGTACCTGACAGATTTGGCTTTTTTTAACAACTTAAACATCAAAATGCCTAATTACATATGAAGATATTTTAAGCTATTGCCGTTAATGAGGTAAAAACAAAACAATATACATGGCTGGATTACTGTCTGTAAAGAGGAGATACTGAGCAAGCAAACATTATTTTCAGTAGCTTTGAATATATGAGATGCGTAATACGTAATGTAAGTTCTTAATATACAATTAACCACTTTCCTGCAATGCAGATATCTCTGGTATCAAGGTACTAATGATGATTATATCCTATTTATGAAATCACAAGACATGTCTACCAATTATAAGGTTCTGGAACCATGCTCGTAAAGACGTGTATACAAAAATAGATACATATAAAAATGATTATGTTATATATGTATTTAAATAAAAAATAATGTTTTTTCTGTCTTGTATAGAGCAGACAGTGTACATAGCGCTGTATATACAATTTTTGCAGACATGGGTCCCTGCCTGTCGAGCTTACAATCTATGTTTTTGTGCCCGAGGCACAGGGAAGTAAAGTTACTTGTCCAAGGTCACAGGGGGCAGGCACAGGGTTTTGAACCAGGCTCCCAGCTTCAAACTCATTGTTTTCCAAAGTCAGTGTCTTTACTCGCTGAGCTGCTCCGTTAGCCCCATTTAAAGTAATGTGCTTGCCATCAATTTTGTTCAATACGTTATGTCTAAAATAAAAAAATAAAATAAATAAAAAAACTGCTCTCTCACATATTTTGGGGCAGATTTACTAAGTGGCAGTCTAGGCTGCGTCAGAAGACACTTTATGGCAAAATGCTCCAATGGAGTCTGGAAAAAGTTATATACTGCTCTCTTACTAAAAAAATAATGGAAGGCGCCTTCTAGCCTCAGCCGGGCCTGTACCGCCCCCGGGGAGGTATCTTCCTGACTGCTCGTTTTAAATGTGGTCTGCGAGAACTACTTTGACATTAATCTGCATTTAAACCCTATGATGGAGGGGTGTCAAACACATGGCTGCCGTGACTGGGAGTACAGCATGGGGCGGCAAAAGTGGCATTGCAGCCCCCCACGCCTGTCTGTGATGGGAATTGAGGTGAGGTGCTGAGGCATGGGGGAGAGCGGCGTGAGGTGGGGGGAAGAGGGGCGGTGTGAGGGAGGGGCAGGGTAATCCCACCCTGTCTGTACTTGTAGTGAGGTGATGGGAGGCGTGTGAGGGGTGGGTGGTTGGCGGGATGCATGGCGCCGGCCCTCGTAGTGAGGGTATGTAATATTTTTCCCTGTGAAATTAAATTAAGAGATTAAGAGAGAGAGATAAAGAGGATAGAGGAGGAGGGGGTAAGGGGGAGTCAGAGAGAGAGCAGGGGAGAGTGTACAGCAGCAGAGAGAGGGAAGTTGGAGAGGAGGGGAGCATGTGGAGAAAAGCTGTTATCACAGTCACGTTGGAGAGAAACTTGCCAAGGGGCACTGTGACAGTGTGTGAGATCACACACAGGGGGTTGCATATGTAATATATATATATATATATATATATATATATATATATATATATATATATATATACAGTTAGGTCCAGAAATAATTGGACACTGACACAAGCTTTGTTATTTCGGCTGTGTACCAAAATAAATTCAAGTTACAGTTAAATAACGAATCTGGGCTTAAAGTGCAGTCTATCACCTTTAATTTGAGGGTTTTCACATCCAAATTGGAGGAGGGGCTTAGGAATTACATCTCTTTAATATGTAGACCCTCTTTTTCAAGGGACCAAAAGTAATTGGACAATTGACTCAAAAGCTGTTTCATGGACAGGTGTGGGCTATTCCTTTGTTATTTCTTCATCAATTAAGCATGTAAAAGGTCTGGAGTTGATTCCAGGTGTGGCATTCACATTTGGAAGCTGTTGCTGTGAACCCACAACATACGGTCAAAGGAGCTCTCAATGCAAGTGAAACAGGGCACCCTTAGGCTGCAGAAAAAAAAAGAAAATCCATCAGAGAGATAGCAGGAACATTAGGAGTGGCCAAATAAACAGTTTGGTACATTCTGAAAAAAAAAGAACGCACTGGTGAGCTCTGCCACACAAAAAGGCCTGGACGTCCACAGAAGACAACAGTGGTGGATGATCGTAGGATCCTTTCCATGGTAAAGAAAAACCCCTTCACAACATCCAGCCAAGTGAAGAACACTCTCCAGAAGGTAGGCATATCATTATCCAAGTCTACCATAAAGAGAAGACTTCACGAGAGCAAACACAGAGGTTTCACCACAAGGTGCAAACCATTCTTAAGCCTCAAGAATAGAAAGGCCAGATTAGACTTTGCCAAACAATATCTAAAAAGCCAGCACAGTTCTGGAACAGCATTCTATGGACAGAGGAAACTAAGATTAACCTGTACCAAAATGATGGGAAGAAAAAAGTATGGAGAAGGGTTGGAACGGCTCATGATCCGAAGCATACCACATCATCTGTAAAACACGGTGGAGGCAGAGTGATGGCATGGGCATGCATGGCTTACAATGTCACTGGGTCACTAGTGTTTACTGATGATGTGACAGAAGACAGAAGCAGCTGGATGAATTCTGAAGTGTATATGGATATATTGTCTGCTCAGATTCAGCCAAATTCAGCGAAGTTGATTGGACGGTGCTTCACTTTACAGATGGACAATTACCCAAAACATACTGCGAAAGCAACCCAGGAGTTTTTAAGGCAAAGAAGTGGAATATTCTGCAATGGCCGAGTCAATCACCTGATCTCAACCCGATCGAACATGCATTTCACTTGCTGAAGACAAAACTTAAGGCAGAAAGACCCACGAACAAACAACAACTGAAGACAGCTGCAGTAAAGGCCTGGCAAAGCATCAGAAAGGAGGAAACCCAGCATTTGGTGATGTCCATGCATTCCAGACTTGAAGCAGTCGTTGCCTGCAAAGGATTCTCGACAAAGTATTAAAAATGAACATTTTATTTATGATTGTGTTAATTTGTCCAATTACATTTGAGCCCCTGAAATAAGAGGACTGTGTATGAAAATGGTTGCAATTCCTAAACGTTTCATAAAATATTCTTGTTCAACCCCTTGAATTAAAGCTGAAAGTTTGCACTTCTATTGCATTTCGGTTGTTTCATTTCAAATCCATTGTGGTGGCGTACAGAGCCAAAATTATGAAAATTGTGTCAATGTCCAATTATTTCCGGACCTAACTGTATATATACATACACACACATTTGTGTGAAAAAGAAATGACACCCTCATTGAATTCTATGGTTTTACATATCAGGACATAATAACAATCATTTGTTCCTTAGCAGGTCTTAAATTAGGTAAATACAACCTCAGATGAACAACAACACATGACATATTACACCGTGCCATGATTTATTTAACAAAAATAAAGCCAAAATGGAGAAGCCATGTGTAAAAAACTAAGTACATGTTATGATTCAATAGCTTGTAGAACCACCTTTAGCATCAATAACTTGAAGTAATCATTTTCTGTATGACTTTATCAGTCTCTCACATTGTTGTGGAGGAATTTTGGCCCACTCTTCTTTACAACGTTGCTTCAGTTCATTGAGGTTTGCGGGCATTTGTTTATGCACAGCTCTCTAAGGTCCCGCCCCAGCATTTCAATCGGGTTGAGGTCTGGACTTTGACTGGGCCATTGCAACACCATGATTCTTTTCTTTTTCAGCCATTCTGTTGTAGATTTGCTGGTGTGCTTGGGATCATTTGTCCTGTTGCATGACCCAATTTCGGCCAAGCTTTAGCTGTCGGACAGATGGCCACACATTTAACTCTAGAATACTTTGGTATACAGAGGAGTTCATGGTCTACTCAATGACTGCAAGGTTCCCAGGTCGTGTGGCTGCAAAACAAGCCCAAATCATCCCCCCTCCACCACCGTGCTTGACAGTTGGTATAAGGTGTTTGTGCTGATATGCTGCGTTTGGTTTTCGCCAAACTTGGCGCTATGCATTATGGCCAAACATCTCCACTTTGGTCTCGTCTGTCCAAAGGACATTGTTCCAGAAGTCTTGTGGTTTGTTCAGATGCAACTTTGCAAACCTAAGCCGTGCTGCCATGTTCTTTTTGGAGAGAAAAGGCTTTCTCCTGGCAACCCTTCCAAACAAACCATACTTGTTCAGTCTTTTTCTAATTGTACTGTCATGAACCTTAACATTTAACATGCTAACTGAGGCCTGTAGAGTCTGAGATGTAACTTGGGTATTTTGCAATTTCTCTGAGCATTGCACGGTCTGACCTTGGGGTGAATTTGCTGGAACGTCCACTCCTGGGAAGATTGGCAACTGTCTTGAATGTTTCCACTTTTGAATAATCTTTCTCACTGTAGAATGATGGACTTTAAACTGTTTGGAAATGGTCTTATAACCCTTCCCAGATTGATGGGCAGCAACAATTGCTTCTCTAAGATCATTGCAGATGTCTTTCCTCCTTGGCATTGTGTTAACACACACCTGAATGCTCCAGACCAGCAAACTGCTAAAACTTCGGCTTTTATAGAGGTGGCCACACTTGCTGATGATCAATTAATCAAGGGCATTTGATTAGCAGCACCTGTTTGCTACTTAGCATCTTAATTCCTATGGAAGCAGTAAGGGTGTACTTAGTTTTTCACACACGGCTCCTCCTTTTTGGCATTATTTTTGTTAAATAAATCATGACACGTGTAATATGTCATGTGTTGTTGTTCATCTGAGGTTGTATTTACTTAATTTTTGTTATTATGTCCGGATATGTAAAACCATAGAATTCAAAGAGGGTGTACTTTCTTTTTCACACAACTTTATATAATTAAAGCAGAAGAGCCTTATTCAAATCATGGTGTCAGCTCCTTAGGAGAGCCTTGTTATAGTGACTTAGCCCCTAATAAAGAACGCTATACGTGCGAAACACGTTGAGATCTCATCACTCACACGTCATCACGTCGGTGCGTCATCACGTGTAGACGCAGGTAAGCAGTTCAGCTATTTTGCCTCCATGGATCCAGTGCTGCGAGTTTGTATAGGGTCCTTGCAAAATTACAACTACGGAGTTTTCCTACTCTCACTGGGAGAACGTGTAGCGGCAGCCTATTCTAACTATCTGCCATTCACTTCCAGTGTGCTGTGTCTTTTGTTTCGATATATATATATATTCACACACACACACAAACATATATATATACAGTATATAGTTTATTAAAACTGTTTAAGCAGTATTTCACTAGGGGAGTGCGCCTTCTCTCTTTATATATATATATATATATATATATATATATATATATATATATATATATATATTATATATATATATATATATAGTTAGTTAAGTTATGGTGGGTAAAATAAGTGACAAACACCATCCACAGCAAAGCATATAGCAAATGTAAATATTACTATATGCTCATTTGCATGTCTTAGTCAGGTCTGCAACCCCGCCTTTCACCATTATCACCAGCACACAGCACTTCCACTGCAGCAAGGGATTCTGGGAAATTACATGCAAATGAGCACACAGTGCCACCTTTTGCTTCAAAACCAGCTGTGACCACGCAGCAAGCTTAAGCCTTTAGGGGAACCATGTTGAATGGTTTTGAAGCAAAAGGTGGCAGTGTGTGCTCATTTGCATGTCATTTCCCAGAATCCCTTGCTGCAGTGAAAGTGCTGTGTGCTGGGTGATAATGATGAAAGGTGGGGTTGCAGACCTGTCTAAGACATGCAAATGAGCATATAGTTATATTTCCATTTGATATTATATATATATATATATATATTTATTGAAAAAAATCTATATATTGTGGAGCTGGATGGTGTGGTGGTCCTGGCTTCATTGCAAGGACCCTGACACAAGCTAAGTTTGAATATCTTTTCTAATTTTCTCTAATGTTGTATTGAGTGTCCTGGACATCTGTATCTCCACACCTAATGGACTAATGGCCCATCGGATTAACACAGCAGGGGTCCCTGGCAGTCCCATTCAGTTTGAAAGTAAACCTTTCTTACAATGGACCACATCTTCTCAGCCGAGTGCCTTCTACCATCAGTTGCAAGACATCTTCCAGATACTCCGTAAACACGGCAGTAGCCAAAAGACACGGTAAAGCTTAGTAAAGCTCACCTATTGTGTCATAAAACAGACATGAATAAAGATGCCTAACGCTACACACATTTTTGAAGGATAATGACGAAATGTATTGAATTTACTCTCGGGTTTGTTGATTCTATGTATACTGTAGATGCAAGAACGTAGCATTTCTAACAGGGTTCAGTGCAAACATCTTTAATATCTTTGCGGTACACATGACATTGGCCCAACAAGTAATGCAACGTCTGCATTGTTTATAAATGTATGTTTCTATACACAAAAAAATCATCTCCAAATTCCCTATAATTAAAGAAGAAAGCAGTGCTTAAAATATATTCTTTAATCAACTCTCCTTCAATCACACTACCAGTCATAGATAAATCACTTCTCTTTACCGAGAAACTGTATGTGGCACACTCCTTCCAATTTTTTTTTATTTTAAACGAGAAATCTCATATATATGGATGTAGACCCTATTATGAAGAACAACTTAGAAGAAGCATTTTTATTCGTTTCTAAGCACCAGAGTGGCAAATACACTCCAGCAGTCTTCATAATTTAATTTGTAAAGATTCTTTTTGCTCACTAGGTGGCAGTAAACTCCAATATTTATACATTAGGTGCATACAGAGGCGGATTTCCTACAAGGTTGAAATACCTAGAGCAGCAATTGTTGTGGGGGCTGTGATTTTTTAATGAGAGAGCCGGGCTTTTCAATGGATCGCCTGATTTCTAACTGGCTCCCCGGACCAGCATGACCACTTCACTCCCCAAGGGTCCCACCGTGACATCATAACGCCGCTACGCTACAGGAGGATGGCGCTCTTCAAGGAGTCGCCAGGGAGGTGATTACTTGATTACTTCCACGGGGGGAGGGGGAGAGGCGGTGGGGGGGCACAAAGACTAAGATCAGCCCTTTATCATTATATCACCCATAGGCTGCAAGCTTATTGGCGCCCCTGAAACTAGGGACCCCAGTTTGTTTTGTAGTTTCGCAATGCCACTGATTTTATATTAAATCAAAAATGGTTAAATAATAAACTAAGGGGCGGCAATAAACTTAGAGCCTACGGGCGGAAAAATGATAAATCCGTGACTGGTGAATATTTTATGTATTTTGCTCTGCTTGTTAAATTCAGTGAGATGTTCATGTGGAAAATGAACAATATTTGTCTGCTTCAGTGCTGGGGAGACCTGAAATGAAGAGCACAGCATTATGTACCAACAGGATCCTGCCCCATGCAGTATAGTAGGGGTTAAGGCAATGGCATACATACTATATGCGTCTCAAGGGGCTGCTTCAACAAGAGATCTCCAAACATTTCTTCACAGTATTTGGACATTTTGTACTGTTGATATTTGCTAAAAAATAAAGAAACAAAATAGAAGAGTCAGAAGATTACGTTTTGCATTTTCAAAGAAATACATCTCAATGTATTAAAATGTAAGGGTAATAATCCTAGTTCTAAGGGGCACTTAGTTCCGCACAGAGAGGCAGGCCCGTCTCTAGGCATACCTTGGGGAAGGCGCCGCTCAGGGGCGGTAGGTCTTAGAGGGCAGCAAGATAGAAAATGTAGCAGCACTGCTGGTTTCTTTTTATAATTACATTTTTTAAAAATACATGTATGATTGAAGCAGGGGGTCTCTGGAGCTGAACCGCATTAATTTAGACTCTGGGGACCCCCTGCTTCCTGAGATACTAACCTTCTTAGGGAGTGCCGGTATCTCCTGCTCAGGTTTAAAGCCCACGGGCACATTGGCCAATCGGAAGCCGCTTATGACATCAGGGCATCCTATTGGAAGAAGCAGACGATACCGGCACCCCCTTAGGAGGTAAGTATCTCAGAAAGCAGGTGGTCCCCGCAGCCAAAATTAATGCGGTTTAGCTCCAGAACCCCTACTTTTTTTATGGGGGGGGGGGGGGGAAGGGGGCGTCGGCATCCTTATTAGTGCTTGCCTAAGTGCGACACATAACCTAGGGATGGGCCAGCAGAGAGGCAAGATACTGTATGTTTGGTAGCCAAATGTCTGCAGTGTGGAGCCAAAAACTGACTAGCAATGCTGCAATCCTTAACCAATATAACAAGGTTTGGGAGATCATGTTTGTGGATAAATGTTGTACACCGGTGGTCTGCAAAACCATTCACATTGTCAAACTTGTCACAGAGTTTTGTTTTTTTCATCCTGAAGAAGGAAAAAGGTTAGACACCAAAATGTGCTAGGGAAGGAAGAGCGTAGGAAGGTGCGGCAGTTTTACAAGAGGAATCTAGGACGGGAAATCTTTACAATGATTAGTGTGGAGATGCCTATTTCTATCCACTTACAGTAATGGCAAGGTTTGGGTGGGTATGATGCAACTGAGGTATTAAACAAATTATTTGCCTCTGTGTTTACCAGGGAAGAATCAAGTTCAATACTAGTGCTGCAGGAGGAAGCCACAACCTCCATATTAATGAACAATTGGTTAACTGAGGAAGAAGTTCATAAGCGACTTGAAAAAATTAAAGTAAATAAGGCACCTGGCCCCGATGGCATACATCCAAGAGTTCTCAAGGAGTTAAGCTCAGTAATAGCAAAACCATTATATTTAATATTGAAGGACTCCATTTCCACAGGCTCAGTACCACAAGATTGGCATAAAGCAGATGTGGTGCCTATATTTAAAAAGGGAGCTAGATCACAACCGGGAAATTACAGACCTGTAAGCCTGACTTCAATAGTAGGGAAACTACTTGAAGGTTTAATACGGGATAATATTCAGGAATACCTAATGGAAAACAAAATTATTAGTAATAGTCAGCATGGATTTATGAAGGATAGATCTTGCCAAACTAACCTTATTTGTTTCTTTGAGGAGGTAAGTAGGAATTTAGACCAGGGTAATGCAGTTGATGTGGTCTACTTAGATTTTGCAAAGGCTTTTGATACGGTTTCACACAAGAGGTTGGTGTACAAAATAAAGAAAATTGGACTCAGTAATAATATATGCACCTGGATTGAAAACTTTCAGGTTGGGCTAAAGTCGTGAGTGGAGTACCTCAGGGATCGGTACTGGGACCCCTGGTTTTTAGCTTGTTTATTAATGACCTTGAGGTTGGGATCGAGAGCAAAGTCTCCATCTTTGCTGATGATACTAAATTGTGTAGGTAATAGAATCAGAGCAAAATGTAATTTCTCTTCAGAAGGACTTGGAGAGACTGGAAACGTGGGCAGGTAAATGGCAGATGAGGTTTAATACAGATAAATGTAAGGTTATGCATTTGGGATGCAAGAATAAAAAGGCGACTTACAAATTAAATGGAGACATATTGGGGGAATCCTTGATGGAGAAGGATTTAGGAGTGCTTGTAGACAGCAGGCTTAGCAATAGTGCCCAATGTCATGCAGTAGCTGCAAAGGCAAACAAGATCTTATCTTGTATCAAACGGGCAATGGATGGAAGGGAAGTAAACATAATTATGCCCCTTTACAAAACATTAGTAAGACCACACCTTGAATATGGAGTACAATTTTGGGCACCAATCCTAAGAAAAGACATTATGGAACTAGAGAGAGTGCAGAGAAGAGCCACCAAATTAATAAAGGGGATGGACATTCTAACTTATGAGGAGAGGCTAGCTAAATTAGATTTATTTACATTAGAAAAGAGGCGTCTAAGAGGGTATATGATAACTATATACAAATATATTCAGGGACAATACAAGGAGCTTTCAAAAGAAGTACAAAGGACTCGGGCCATCCCTTAAGGTTGGAGGAAAGGAAATTTCACCAGCAACAAAGGAAATGGTTCTTTACCGTAAGGGCAGTTAAAATGTGGAATTCATTACCCATGGAGACTGTGATGGCAGATACAATAGATTTGTTCAAAAAAAAGGTTGGACATCTTTTTAGATGGGAAAGGTATACAGGTATATACCAAATAAGTATACATGGAAGGATGTTGATCCAGGGATTAATCCGATTGCCTATTCTTGGAGTCAGGAAGGAATTAATTTTTCCCCTTAATGGGGTTTTTTGTTTGCCTTCCTCTGGATCAATAAATATAGATATAGGATAAAGTATCTGTTGTCTAAATTTAGCATAGGTTGAACTTGATGGACGTACGTCTTTTTTCAACATCATCTACTATGTAACTATGTAACTATGTAATTATGTAACTTTCTCCATTACAGGAGCAAGCATTTTCATTTGCATCAACTAGCACCAGAGGAAATTTAATGTAATTTATTTCATCTGAAGCTAAACTCTGGAACTTAGAAGTTAGTCACCTCAAACCACGTGGATTTTATTGATGCAAAAAGAAAAACAGCACCATTTGCAGATGTAAACTTTGATGCATTCCTTTTTATATTTTGCACAGTATCTCCAATGATCGCTACAAAAATACTCTCAAGGCCGCTGACTGATACAAGTTTGATGCAAAGCACTCTGACATGTTGAAACAAACAATGCTCTAAGCATCAATTTATCCACATAATTCCCATTTACAACCCTTGATAATTATCCCCCATTAGCCTTTTAATCATCAATACAAACATATTTGCTATGTGCTGTTAGCCTTTCCAGTAGCTTAATGACTTGGGGTTATATGAGTAGAAGTATGCTTCCTTAATGTTCCGTAGAAGGCATATCAGATACCACATTACGGAAACCTGTAGTTATTGGATCAAGAAATCCTGCAACTTTTAATGTTGAGTGCTCTCTTTAAAGATGTAATTATGTTCATATCCAGCGGGGATTCAAATAAAACATGGTCTAGAGATGATGAATATATGTGGTTTACAGCTGTGCCTGCTATTAATAGGGTAATTTGTCAGAGGTATACACACATTTAATGGTTATCTTTTTGTAAGGCTGCAATAAATACTGTGACCGCCCCCTGTATTCCAGGTATTTCAGAAAAGGTTAAGTTCAGCTGTAGTGGAGAGATAATGCAATTGTACCTGCAGTGATTCTCGAATGAAAGAATGACAGGATATTCCGACGTGACAAATGCAGTCTCCTTGATGGCTTGAATTACATCCTTCAAAGAGGAGCAGAGAGTGATGCATGTTAATAATTCATTTAACTGGAACATGATGAGGTGAACATGGAAATTTCTGAAAAGCCTTAACATTGTGCAGGTGAATCCAATTATCAGGACTTTTTTTATCTCTTTAAATGGAAATCAGTGACAAAAACATGCAAATCTGAGTGTACAATGTACATATTCTAGCAAAACAGAGCAAAAACTAAAGTAATGGCATATAATTAAAAGTAAGAAATTACCATGTCGTTTCAAAACATATGAAAATGGGTCATTAAAGGATATATATATATGTATTTATATATATATATGCAATACGGTGGAGGTTTCTTGTTGCCTTTTTCACCCACCATAACTTAAAACGTGATGGTAAACCTTGAAATTTGCAAAGCCAGCAGTACAACCAACTTCACACTGATGATACCCATTAAGGTTGAAACATGTCTGTGAATGGTTTCTCTGGCTTTGCATCTGATTCCCATGCTGTGCTTTTAAAGCTGTGTTAACAGCGAGCATTAGCTTATATGGGCTCCATGTAATAATGGTTTTTCGGGCAAAAGGTGACACAGTGTGCTCATTTGCATGTCATTTCCCAGAATCCCTTGCTGAAGTGGAAGCACTGTATACTGGGGATAATGGTGAAAGGCAGGGTTGCAGACCTGCCTAAGACATGTGAATGTGCTCACAAGTGATATTTTTATTTGATATATATATATATATATATATATATATATATATATATATATATATATATATATATATATATATACGTATATATATATATATATATATATATATATATATATATATATAGCAACTGTAAATATTCCTGTATATTCATTTGCATGTCTTAGACAGGTCTGCAACCCTGCCTTTCACCATTATCGCCCAGCACACAACACTTCCACTGCAGCAAGGGATTCTGGGAAATGACATGCAAATGAGCACACAGTGCCACCTTTTATCTCAAGCTCACGTTACATGAACAACCCTTAGCCAATGCATGCTGCTTTAAACACAGCTTTTAAGCAAGGACTTGGGAGATGCAAAGCCAGTTAACCCACTCACAGACATGTTTCAACCTTGATGGGTATCATCAGTGTGAGGTTGGTTGCTGGCATCTCAAATGAGCAAATGACATGTAAATGAATATACAGGAATATTTACAGTTGCTATATGCTATACTGTGGAGGGTTTTTGTCACTTTTTTTACCCACCATAACCTTAATATATATATATATATATATATATATATATATATATATATATATATATAATAGCAAGATACAAACAGCACAAAATCCAAACACTTAGTTAAATGCAGAGTAAATAACAACCACACCTGGCCAATCAGTCAACCGAGAGGTATTAACCCCTAAAACAACTAACCCTACTCAAATGCTGAAATTACCTAGGCGCAAATAAGCCGGGAAAGATAAAAAGAGAAAAATATCATAGGGCAGTATATCCGTACAATTCAGGGTTTAGGTGGTAAGATATACACTTACAATTAATTCAGCAAATAAAAGCGTTTAATCCCCAATGGGACTCAGGAACTCTGCTTCTGGTGGTCTTTATTTTCTCTGTGTGTCTTTTACACTTTTCCTTCACAGGTTACTCCAGACAGCTGCTGCAGAATCACCATCCGTCAGCTGCTAGATGATACCTTTCAAGGATGAATCTCACAAAGGAATAGTATAAAACCTTTTAATAAAATCTATCTAAAAAACAACAAATGGTATTCCACTCACATGCTGTGAATCGAATTCAGCCAGTTCAGAGTTTAGGTGAGTCACGCACACTCATGTCCGTAAGACGCCGGTTCTCTGCACTGCTGCTGTGTGGAATCACTTCCGCATCAAGTGCTCCGGCTCTCGCGAGACTCTGTCTCCCACTGTAGTCAGTACGCTGCCTCTGCTCCGGTGTATAAGACCTGTCCACAGCGCGTCTCCAACTGCTCTGTCAATGCGTTTGCCCTACGCGTTTCTCCACTTGGGCTTCGTCAGGGGCTAATAGATTTTATTAAAAGGTTTTATACTATTCCTTTTTCTATTATTCCTACCCGCTCCCCCCCCCCCCCCCTCCCTGTGAGATTCATCCCTTGAAAGGTATCATCTAGCAGCAGACGGGTGGTGATGCTGCAGCAGCTGTCTGGAGTAACCTGTAAAGCAGAAGTATAGAAGGTACACAAAGAAAATAAAGACCACCAGAAGCAGAGTTCCTGAGTCCCATTGGGGATTAAAGGCTTTTATTTGCTGAATTAATTGTAAGTGTATATCTTACCACCTAAACCCTGAATTGTACGGATATATTGCCCTATGATATTTTTTTTATCTTTCCCGGCTTATTTGCGCCTAGGTCATTGTCATTCTCTCTCTCTCTCTCTCTCTCTCTCTCTCTCTCTCTCTCTCTCTCTCTCTCTCTCTCTCTCTCTCTCTCTGTCTCTCTCTCTCTCTGTCTCTCTCTCTCTCTCTCTCTCTCTCTCTCTCTCTCTCTCTCTCTCTCCTCAAAACTCCTACATCCACCACATCATGAATATATATTTATGCCAAAATGAGTGCTACATATATATATTTATTTATTTACTACTTTTTGCACATACAGATATTACCACTGGTATTGCAACAACTGGCGCGCTGTAGCGGGAAATACACAAGTCACCCAATAGAGAAACGGCCGTACACTATTTCACATAGATGAGCGTCAGCAGGTGCAATAACGCTGGCTTCATCTATATATAGTCATTGCTAGCAAATATAGTTTTCTAGAAATGTAGAAATTACTATAAATGTATAGAATTCTCAATATGCATGTAATAGAAATGAATATAATGAGAATTTGTTGCACAAACTTACTTTAAAAAGGATATCTGTACACATAGCTTTTCCGTGAGTTATTATTGGTTCTTGATCTTCCCCTTTTCCATCCCAGCAATCTAGTTCAACACACCTTACAACACAAAAGGACGTCAAATATTCAAGTACAAAAAATCAACAAACAAGAAACGCACAGTACAGGGGCGGCCAACCTGTGGCCCTTGTTGAATGAGCTCAAGGAGCAAAACAGAAAAATCTACTGAAAAATCTACTGAAAAATCGATTACGGAAAGGAACAATATGAAATCATGAAAATTAAAAAACATGACGGGGAAAATTTATGAATATTAACGTCCATTTAGAAAATTAACCCAATTTTAATAACTTCTTTAACAATGAAATACATAAGATTAAATGTAAGTTATTCCCCATATTTATTTTGTGAGAAGACGTTTTCGACAATGAACTTTGTTACAAATAAGTACAGCTCTGTATGACGGACGCTTAAGTGGGCGTCGTCTGCTCCTGTTATTCACCTTGTAAATAAATCCTAATATTGAGAAACTGTAACCTGAAATTCAAGCTCAGAAATCACTTTGAGATATTTTACATTCAGGTCTTATATATATTTTTATAGATTTTTTTATATATATATTATTATTAGGATTTCAAGATTTTTCTTATTTTCTCAATAAAAAATGTTTGTAATGTTTTTGTTACCATTGTTTACTTTTGGTGTTATTTAGTTAAGGTTTAGCTAATAATTGAAATCGGATTTAGTGAGCAGTAGGACAGCGGCCCGGCAAAAACTGTGTGCCCATTGCCCATTTATTGGCACACCGGGAAAAAAGGTTTGGCCACCCATGGTATAGTACAATAAAAGTGACAATAAAGTCAATGAGAATCTACAACCTCTACGTGGGGATAATGAATATAAATGTTACATATGTCCAACAATATGCTACTAACCCATTTGAAGATGGTGATTTATGAAACGTTTCCTCCTGACTAACTGAATGTCACATTACTTTACGACAGAAAAAGGCTGAGCAATTCTCCACTTAATCTCTTCATGCTAGAGGAACCGTAAACAAGTTTGAAATCTATTTATCAAATAAATAGTAATGTATCAAATAGTCATTGCAACAAGGAAATTCATGGCTGCCAACCTGCATCCAGCCAGAAGGACTTGTCTGTACATCTCTACGGACGATTTCCCCCCAAACTGTCGCCCAGTTAAGTATGTATTATGAGAGGAACTGATGAAGTAGTGGGCCAACGGATGGTCCATTTCCTGGTACAATTCCAAGCGGTCTAGGAAGACAGGGGCATTTTCATCTGACATCAAATATCTGCAAAACCCATCACTTGATATGTGACCTGCAAAAGGGAAAAAGATTTATAGCGCCTCATCTGCAATTTTAAAGATCTGTCTCCTGCTAGCAACCAGGTGCTTTCAAAGAGTTGTTATTTTTCTTTTGTGATATGTTCATACAGATGTAGCCGACGTTACCGCGCTTTTAGTATGTAAAGTCGTGCAATTTAGCGCGTTACCGCTCCATTTGTTTGTGTTGCTAAAAAAGGACATGCAAATCACACGATAATGCGCTATAACACGTGCTACCGGTAATGTGTTATCGTGTAATAACGTCGGCTACATCTGTAAAGCAGATACATTGTGTGAATATGTGTTTTTAATGACTTTGCTCCCTCTGTGTTACTTAGAAATATAGGAACTTTTGGTATGTAACTACAGGAAGGTCAGTCAGAAAAAAAAGCTTTTCAGTAATCTGAGATGGGACAGATTATTTGATAACACACAGAAAATGAATTGAACCTCACAAATATCAAATATCCCTTTGGAGACTGAGGGCCGTTGGCCTGGAGCACTGATGCTCATAAGGAATTAACGCTGTGTTCTAGAGCAGGGGTGCGCAAACCTTTCAGTCTGCGCGCCGCTGGCTGCTCTTCCCCCTGCTCACGCCCCCTCCTTACCTTGTCTTCGGCGTCATGTGACACCGCATTGCCATGGTGATGCGTCACCGAAGACCAGGTAAGGGATGTTGCAGAGGCCCCTGGCATTTAACTTAAATGTTTTGGGGAAGAGCACGGGGCCTCTGCAACCGCTGCTCTGCCCTGGAAAATCTTTTGCCTCCCCTGGGGGGGCACCCCCCCAGTTTGCTCACCCCTGTTCTAGAGGTTCCCAACTGTAGGCCTAACAGTGCAGGTTTTAAGGCTAACATATCATTAGCACAGGTGGCCCAATCAATCATTTTGGCTGAACCACCTGTGCTCAAGCAGGGTTATAATAATCATAATATAATAATAATAGCATGTTCTTGTATAGCGCTGCTAGTTTTATGTAGCACTTTACATGGACATGTTGCAGAGGCACAGGTCCCTGCCCCGTGGAGCTTACAATCAATGTTTTTGGTGCCTGAGGCACAGGGACATAAAGTGACCTGTCCTAGGTCACAAGGATCCAACACCGGGAACAGGTTCCCCTGCTTCAAACTCCGTGCCAGTCAGTATCTTTCCTCACTGAGCCACTCCTTCTCCCTATGCTTAACACTAGCACTGTTAGTGCTGCTAGTGCTCCTGGAGAACTGGAGTTGCAACCTCTGCTATATTCCATAAAACAGAGAGAAGAAGCTTCGGAACTGAAGGAGATAATGACACCGATGCAAGTTGCGCTGATGTAATACATTAGGAGTGGCCAACTCTAGTCCTCGAAGACTGAGCCACCGGTGCTGAAGCAGGGATATCCTGAAAACCTGACCTGTTGGTGGGTCTTGAGGACTGGAGTTGGTCGCCCCTGTAATACAAGATGCTGTACATTCAAATGCTCCCACCTCTTTTGTTCAGTTCTTCATCTGGTTCATATGTTTCAATTATTTGCATGGCCCTTTTTGCATCAAAGAATGGGAACAAAATTTCATTCAGTCGCGGGTCTCGTTGATGCTATATTTGAAAAAAAAAATACAATTTAACAACACTGATTTACAACACTTTCATTTAGCATTTATATTCGAGTTGGTGTATTTTCTTTTATTGGGTATAAAGGTTAAGTCCATAAATGGCAACTTTAATATACTTCCATATTAGTTGTTCCTCACGTTCCTCCTTCACTAATGACGGAGCATGCAATGCATTGTGACATGCCTCTCAGTGAAGTGTTTAGTAGACATGTTCTGATAGTCGGAGTATCTGCTTCCTCAGAGGAGTACAGTACTAATTCTCACGTTTAAAAAAAAATACTGTACAGGTGAGCTACAGTATTGTGTCATTTAGATATGTAGTGGAACTCCAGATTTTCACAAATATTTAGTAATATTAGTAATATTTAGTCATTTCTATCAGTAAGTCAAGCTAGTATCTCGGACCTATAGTTTCTCCTATTCATTTGTATAATAAATATATAACATATTCTTAAAATAAACATTAAAACAAATGTTTTTCAGTGTTTCCCTCACTGATATGAGCTACCTGTACCTGTATAGGACTATATTTACCAAGCAGTGCTATGCCATAAGAAACCTGCTGTTGCCAGAAGACACCAATCACAGGGGTGGCCAACTCCAGTTCTCAAGGGCCACCAACATGCCAGGTATTAGGGACAAAACTGCTTCAGCGCAAGTGACTCAATCAGTGGCTTAGGCATTCTGCCACCTGTGCTGAAGCAGGGACTGGAGTTGGCCACCCCTGCCATTGAGCCAATTCACTTCAATGGGCTGTAAGGTGTCATGGCATAGCATCGCTTAGTAAATATGGGCCGCAATGAGTAAAGGGATATGGGGTCACGTGTGGAGAACTGAAGAGTAACTTTAAAAAACAAAAAAACAAAACCTGCCTATTCTTATTATACAACAAGGTTGTCACTGTTAACGGCTTGTTTAACTATGTACTTAAACCAAAGGAAAACAGGGAAATTCAACACAACCTAAAAGCCCTGAAACCACACAAAATCCGATACAACATGCAAGTTAATTTTAAACTCTTACATTTTAGGAGCAAAGTTGTATTTGAATTGAGTAATTCATAAAGTTATAAAGATATATTACATACATTCATACAATTAATTGAACCCAGCTAAACTACAAGAAAGTTTTAGTAGTGGAGTAAAATGTCCCTACTGTACAATGTGTAATATATTATTGCTTCAAATATAATTAAAAGAGCTGAAATACACACTAATTAATTATGTATTTATTTTAAAGACGCAAACTAAATTAAGAACACCGTAAGAAAAAGTAACAAAAAAAAGTGATGTACAGTATGTGAAAACTGGGGCAAAAAATACATAACTAACATGATATAAACATACTTTACGTTAGATTTTTATTTCGTGGGAGAGTGACAATGACATTGCACCATTTCCCCTGGATGTTCAAAAGGAAACACACTCGATAACAAACACACTTAACTTACACAGAAACACATGATCAATTTTACATGCAAGAGAGGAGGACTAGGTGAGAAGGATCGGGGCTTGAAGGCCAGTAGGTTTGGGAGTAGGATTGGAGGTGGAAAATACCAAAGGGAAAAGAAGCAAATGGATGTAGATGTAAACGTGATTCTTAGTGGTCTGTATCCTTTGCTTCTTCTGCTTCCTAATATTTATCTGGTGTTACCTAAGGGCAGGGACTGCTGGTTCAAAAATTGACAATAGGGTGAACCACTTGAACAGATGGGGAAAGGGCTTCACTCATTAGTTGTTGTCCTGCAATTCAGAGGGTTTCACATTTAGGTAAAGTATGTAACTGAGATAATCTACAGTACAGGAAGCTTTGTCACTGGTAAGGAAAGATCAAGCTGCAAGTGTTTTGATGCTGTAAACTTGTGCTATTATTCCAACTGCAATGAATGGAGCTGTCGCTGCACAAAAGAATAGCATGAATCACTATTAAAATGAGTGACATATTAAAAGAATACAGAATAAATCAGAAAACTATTTTTTCTTAAATATTCAGTGTCAAATATGTGGCCAGGTCTCCCTCTGGTTTTCCCCTTGGCTGCCCCTTACCTCCGCTGCGGCCGGGAAGCTGCGGGAGCGCTGCGGTCAGTCAGGGTGCCTAGAGGGTCGCCGGAGGTCCGCGGCGGCTCCCTTCACAGAGTGCCGCCTTGTTGCTTATAGCCACGCATGCGAAATGATGATCCCGCGCATGCGCAGTACCACCAGTAGTGCGGCGGCAATTACGGGGAGCCGGGCGCATGCACAGTGTAGCGCGAGTGGCGGCCATGATACGTGTAGGGCTCCGCGGGGACTACATACCCCAGCAGTCACTGGGGCTACCGAACATGTGAGGCACAACAGCCAATAGGGCTGCAGCATTCCCCTTCACTAGAGGTGTTACATTTGGCGCACTCTGCACACAACGCGAGTCGGAAGGGGAGCTGAGAAAGGTAGTGTCCAGGGAGCTGTGCTTCCCTGGACTAGAACTAGCTTGCCCCCTTAGGCCCTGAGTACCCATAAGATTGTGGTTACTTAAGGGACAGCCCCTCTAGATAAGGACATTGCCCCTGTAGTGTGTTTAGTGTCAGGGACACAGAAGCAACACGAGGAGTGATTGCAAGACAAAGAGACTCTCTACATGGTGGGACACTCCAGCCGGAGTCCACCCCACGTAGATGCGGACGCCATCGCTGACGGTGATGGCGTGGGACCAGATGGGCCCCTTTCACCAGTTGAAAGGCAGCACCCGGCAGGTATCCCTATCAACAAGTGCCCCAACTGTAATACACACTTCCTGTGGGTAGCGCTACTGCACACTTGGGGTGGGTTGTGGCTTCTGTGGACACTGGGTGGTTAGGTGCGAAGGACACTTCAGTACATTGGGGGAAAGCTCACCAGGGTGTGGACAAAGTGGTTGGACAGTGGGGCACCGTGTGGGGTTAAGGCCGTGTGAGAACTATATATATATATATATATACACACATTAGAGGGTTATAAGTTGCATGTTCAGTAAAACTGTTATACATATACTGCGTGTGTATTTATTGCATTAGGTCCTGTGAAGGGGTTATCTGGCACTGCCAGGATCCCTCCATGTGGAGGCGCTGTCACCGGAACAAATCAGGTATAACTAACGCTCCCTGCAGCAGAGGTTCAGGCCTCCTGTGAGCCATCAGGTAAAGCACCGCACATAGTCACCCTAGACACGGGGAAAGGGGGCTACAAATATAACACAGAAAAGTACAGGACAGGCAACAAGCACCTGCCTGCATTGAATATTTAACGCCATCCAATTTCTCCCATCAAACCGAAATGAAGTGTAAATATACAAAACCAAATTTACATGTTCCAAAATCTGTAAAAAGAATAATCCATTGCATATTGTTCAGTTTATAAAGGAGGTTCAAAAGAGGCCATTCCACATACAGTTTTGCACATACTCAAAATGCAGGATTTTTTTTTAACTTTAAAGAGATAAAAGGTGTATTTTATATTTTTAAAGTCCACAAATTAAACATTTTGAGGATATTCACGTGTAAAAAAAAAAAATCCCATCTATGTCCAACTTCTCAAACATTATTGATTTAAATATGGCAGGTAACACAATATCCCTCATATTTGACCTTGATTTCACTTGAGTGCTGCACTTGTGCTGCATAACATAACCATTCAGTTATAGAAGGGGGTGGGGGCCTCTATAGCAGCATATCCTTAAATATTGGAATGTTACCGAGGGTGCCTCCCCTTGAAACTTACATGGGGACCACAGCCATTAGATAATGTGTAAGGATGCCCTCTGTGAAATCCCAGAATAAGCTGGTGCCCGTTTGTTTTCCTGGTGCTTATCTCTATGGCAGCAACTGTGGCATCGAGTGACGGTAAGTATATTAACGGAATATTCACTTGACTTTATTACATTTGTTAGCATTTGGACTGACTGTACATGTCTTTAATAGGTGAGAAAATAACATTAACATCATGGGGAAAAGATAAGCACACCCAGCGATGATATCAAGCAGTTTATTTTAATCCAATGTTTCGATCCAACCTAGTAGACCTTTCTCATCTTGACTCATCAACTGATTTAGCCACCTGTGCTGAAGCAGGGATATCCTGAAAATCTGACTTGTTGGGGGGCTTGAGCACCCCCTGATCTGTGCATTTTGTTTTGAATGAATGAGCTGACCCTCTTCAGTGTTACCAGAAATAGTAGTGACGAATATAAAAAAAGTCACTCTGTGGTGCTGTATAAAGCAACAGTTATGTCACAGGAGGGGGATACTCATTTAATGCACCTAAAAAAATATTGAAAAGTATGTTACAAATCGTTGCCTCTTGATAAAACTAAAAGGAGGTCAACATCAGCGTTTAGATACTGGGTCGGGTGTCTCCCAGAATTCCTTGGTGTCTGCTTCTTCTGTGGCCTATAAGTCCCTATTTATAGCAGCAACTGTGTTGGGGGTTAAGTTCCTATTCACTTAACTTCATTCCTTTTATTTAAATGCATTTTTCTTTTTTGTAATATGTGTAATATGTGAGAAAATAACCTTAAACTATGGTTAGCATTTTATAATCTACAAGATCTCCCCGGAAAAAAAAGCACACGTGATTTGTCGAAGGTTCATATTAAGAAAATTGTGGTTATTGAGGCCTGAAGATTGTGAACAACAAAAAACATTTCTTCCCTAAGGGGTAAAAACACCTTCAGCACTCAAAGGGCTAAACTGAAGAGCTGAATCATGTTTTTGACTATGTCATTCTGTCTTATGAATAATAGACTCCTCCGGTTTATTAATAGATTTAATTTACCAGGTGCGTTAATTTATAATAGTTCTTGATTTCTCATCCTACGCTGGTTTTTGTAGATTTATCTCACACTCTGAATGTACACAAAAGGATATTTTAGAAAATCTAGTAAAGAACCATTCAAGTGTTTTTTTTGGAACGTTATAATCTAGTTGTCATAACAATGACTAGACATGGTTTTAATATGTGCCCTAGAGCCTTGTATACATAGAAGCAGCGCTATTCAGAGGTCCTGCATTCTCTTATGCCCAAATGCATGCAGGGCCATATTCACTATAGGGGTAGATCCTCAAAAGTCCGTGAACTACTTAACATCTCGTTAAGTGCTAATCGTGATGTTCAAATCTCATTAACGATGCACTAAGTGCCATGTTACTGCAACGACGGCCCACCATTAACTTTAACAGACATTGGTGCTAATGATATGGAAAACAGGTGTGGACCACCTCAACGCTTATCCTCAGTAGTCCGGTAAATTTAAGGCAGGAATTAACTCATTTTTATTTAGGTGATGTTGGAAGCACCTATCGCCAGATAGCATAACATTATTTGGCCTTGTCCAAGGCACTGAAGTGGACCACTTTGGTTTCCTATATTGCCCATTAGTCTATTGGAGGTCGGGTAGGTTTGTTGGAGTAGAGGGGGTGGTTTATGGGGGTAGTTGCCCTGGGAGGGAGGTTAGGCCGCCCGGGGAGGTTACGGGGGGTGGGTTAACCCCCATGTATGCCATAGCGGTTAGACCGCAATGACATACAATGAGCAAAGGCTAATTAGGATCTTTGTATTAACCCCTTGGTTACTTTAGTGGCCATGAAAGCATGCATAATGCCTTCACAGCAACTATGGCATCCAAGGGATTAATGTATGCATTTGTATTGGGAAGGAAGATGCATTGGGAAGGAAGATCTTCCTTAGCATATGGCTAACGCAAGCCAGTGTTACAGACAGTTGGCGCCGGGTTAGTGCTTATCCTGAAGTTAACCGTATGCAAAAATGAGCAAAAATGCGCAGCCCGACAGGCGTTCATCTTCCATAATCAGCTTTGTGCATACCCATTTAAATTGAGGAGCACTAACGGACGTTACTTATTTAGGTAACGTCACGTTGGTGCCCAGATTTAACAGAGCTTTGAGTATCTACCCCATAGAGTGCAATTTTAACTCCGATTCAAGTGAATGCGATCTACAGCTTAGCACACTTTAGTGAAAATACACCATAGAGGGCTTTCTCCCACTGGTCTTCAGGCTTAAGGTTGCAAAACTGTTATAAAGCTAGTTACTGTATGTTTTCGGGGAAAAGATCAATGAAAACTACAGTAGTTAATCCTGGAGTTGTTATCCACATTTGTGATGGTGAATTTAATGAAAGCTTGAATTAAGCAAAAAGATACACAGAAGTCTTCAACCGAGTCCTTTGCTTAATGTTTTTATGTACAGCACTTTTGTGCACTTATTGCTATATGAGCGTGTTAATTTGCCTTGAATTCTTCAGTTGCGTGTGCCTGATGGTCAGTGAATTACACTCCATATCGCCAGCCTTCAACTGAAGGCCCTGATCTTCAACAGACTTCCCGGTACCTACTTTGTCCTTCATTTCTTTCATAACTGACCACTGCAAGCACACCCTTGATTTTACCTGTAGGTAAGAATAAATCTCTATTTTCAGTACGAGTACACTTTTGGGATATCAATAACCAGACTGGAAATGAAAATTGCAGTACACAATTTTCTGTGACATACCGTACACATTTATAATGCAAAAAAACACAGCTATATAAAATCAACAGCAACACGTTAGCACAAAACAGGGTGTAATCACAAAAGCAATTTGGAAAGCAAACATGGAGAAAGCCAAAAGGAAATATGAAGAAGCATTTGATTTGTTGCATCTGGATGTTGCCATAGTAGGAAGATCAGCAGATCAGAGGCAAAAGCAAACTGATTGTATGACACATGCAATGGAAAGGACTGGAAGAGGCAAGCCACGGCAGACAGACTTTTATAGAAGTTAATGTATGAAAAAGCTTACTTCATTTAGAAAGCTCACTAATTGGTCTACCGTTAAATAATCAGATTTGTCTCCATTGCTGAAAAGAAATTTGTTAGAAAAACGTAAGTTCTCATAGAATGTATTAAGTATAATTTACATGTTGACATCTTCATAACTACATTCAATATATATATATATATATATATATACAGTGGTTGACAAATCACCAAAAAATCTACTCGCCACACAAAAAAATCTACTCGCCACCTAGTACTAAACGTGTGCTGCTTGGGCCAATATTTACTCGCCCAGGGGTTAAATCCACTCGCCCAGGGCGAGCAAATGTATAGGTTTGTCGAACACTGTATATATATATATATATATATATATATATAAATATATATTGTAGCTTTGCTTAGTCTTACAGTGTTTTCCAATATATCTGTGTGTGTGTTATCTGTGGCTGTTTTTCAATATGCTCTATTCTGCTATGCTTTTAATAGACATTTATATAACAGACGTTCTACATATTAAAAGATCTAACTTGAATGTGCTTTAGCAAATTATTACTCAAATCTGTTCTTAACATAGTTAATTTAAGAACTTTGTTAATATCTAACCAAGCAAGTTAATCTGTAGACAGTTAGTAAAAGCCAGTGCAAAACAGGAACATTTATCAGATGTACCTGTATTCTTTCACACTGATGTTTTGAGGTACAGTATAAGTGCAAATTTACCGGAATGCTTAATAAATTTATACAAAGCATCAATTAGTAAAAGAAACATTTAACGCAAATATATGTGTAGATTTACATACATTTACAAAGGAAAGAAATGTTAGGGGAAAAAAGCATTGTAAAAGAGATAAAAGTAAAGAAGCTAAATGTAAACTTACATCTTCTTAAATAGCTCTTCTATATCAGTTCGGGGACAAATCTTTTGTGTAAGTTCATAAAACTTATCAAATGTGAAAGCAAGTGGCTCAATTTCATCGTTCTGCAAAGAAGCATAAAGAATGATGCATATTTGGTTAACCTACAGTACATTTGTACGTAAAACTACCATAGTATAAACACAGTAAGAAGTGACAATAATTGGACCATATATAAATAAAACTCAGAGTCACAGCTGTTAAACTTTTCAATAGTAAAGAGAACAAAGCAATGTGAATAAATAACTCTTATTACATTTGTGCTCGTAGGCCTTATTTTCCCTCACATCAAAAACCTTTCCCACATACATAGCTTTAGAACCTCCAGCCCAACATCTCCAAGTCTTGTTTGTAGCCTATACAGATTATGGCCCATATTAACTAAGTTGTGCTATGCCATAAGTCCCTTTTAGGAGTCGAAAAATACTTTATGGCCCATTCACTTGAACGGACTCTAAGGTGTTTTATGGCATAGCACCGCTTAGTAACAATAGCCCTTATTTCTCTCTTTGTTTTGTAATTGATATATTTGAATAGGCACTTGAAACCTTGACATATATATACCATATTTGGAAAAGGCTGCTGTAGTCGCCTAAGGACAAGTTCCAAACAACTTCTCCAATTTTCATGATCATATATGAATCAGTGAATTAATATTTCATACAATGAATTAATGACCATTTCATGCAAGGACCATAGAAGAAAAATCTGCAGGGCTGAATACATGATCCTTTGAATATATACAGTATGCAGGTTGTTGCATTACTAGGAAAGCAGTTGTACTTTCCTACAGGGTGCCTGCCTGACGCAACCGCCTCACTGCTAGAGCGACACATGCATATAGAGACCATAAGAAGGCAGTCATTGTTGGACAGCTACAAGTATTCTACAGACCTAAAGGAATAATCACGTTTTATGAGAAAATATCTAATACCCCTTGAAAGTGTATGTGTTTTATTCTAGAATATTGTTCTATATTTATGTGTTTCCAGCTGCCCATTGCTTCTTCTAAGGCTGCGCTTATAGTGCCGGCGACGCGACGGTCAGGTGACGGTCTCTGGAAAATCAAATAGAGGTGACTTCCAGGGATCGCGACCAATCCGTTGCGCCATCACGTCGCACTTACTATAAGCGCATGCGACGCCGGCAAGGCATTTGTTTTGCCGCGGCGTCGCTGGCGCCGGCACTATAAGTGCAGTCTAAGAGAAAAACGAATATAAAGTTGCAAAGTCTGAAAATTATACACATCTGAAATGTTTCTTCCATTGCCTGTCCTAACTGACCTTGAACCTGCAACATATCTGTTGTTATCATTTAACGCCTACATACGCATGCTATTTAACAGCTCTGGATGCACTGCTTTATAACGGACTGTTTCTGGCCTTTCTCATCTCTTATTCACTAGAGTGGATGCAGCCAATTCTAATGGAAGAGGACCAAATCCACAGTGCAATGCTGGTGCTTGGTTGGCGGCAAAAGTGCAGAGAATCTATAAAGCCAACGTAGAGGAAGAATGAGAAAGAGAGAGAAAGGACAAAAATAGAGAAATTGGGGCTATTAGAGAACAAGAAACATTATGCAGAGAGAAGAAACAAATAAGCAATAGTTTCATTTCTACATCGTACATATTAATACATATGCATAATATTCACTGGGAAACAATTACTCTTAAATTCAATAAATACCTTTCCACTGGGAAGACCCAATTCCTTCAATACTTGAAATATCACTTTTTCTGTTTTTCCGGATGCAAATGTTCTTGTAATACTATAAGAAACAAGGATAGCAATGTGAATACACCAACGCAATGACAGTAAAGACCTTCAGCGCTGTGAGGCCTGCCCTGCACTAGTGATGTCTTGGGCATGAAGGTCGTCCCTTAGCTCCGTTGTAGTCACAACGTGATGCAGAGTTTAAATCCAATGTTTCTTGCATGATGATCATAACGTTCAATATCTCTCATTGAAGATGCACTTCCAAAGCCACACGCTCATTATATGCCTAACAATACAATGCCAATACAACGCCACTGTGATTTCATCGCTGACCAATAGCTAGAAGATTATTAACATTATTTACCCTGCAAAATCTTGCAAGAATCTTGCATTATGCTAGTTATGAACGTGTATTTTAAATGCATGAAGAAATATATTGTTTGTGCATTTTATGCAGTGGTAAAGCAACAATCCCATCTGTTCATTTTCATTCATTTACTATTTTGAGTCCCAGGGACCTGCCAGTTCATGAGACTCTTCCGGAATTCAAAATGGTTGCCACATCCCGTGGTCCAATTGGAAGCCGCAACATTATCAGGGGGATGTAGTTATGGTTTCCTATTGGACAATACTGACTGCTATATTTTTAAATTCACTGCAAGACACCCGGCAACTAAGAACTGTAAGTTTATTGGGAACTGGGGTGTCCCTGGAGAGGAAAATAGGCAATTTAATTCTGGGGCACCCCTCCTCCCCCTTCCTCCCCTCCCTGGTTATAAAACCCAATGCTGAAAATGGTTGGAAATGCTACTTTAAAATAAGCGTGTATATTACTGCTAGCCACCATGCTGATACAACCTCCAGACACTGGCCTGAATGGAGCAAACTGCATACATTTTGCATCTGTGTTCCTCTTCTACCCATAAAAACTAGCAAAGTTTTTTTTTTTTAAATATATTTTTTATTTTGACTACAACAACTATTTAAGGTCATTAATCCAAGTAGATAGTTATAGCTGGCTGAAAAATGATTTAACTGTTTAAAGCAGACACAAAAAAGAAAGCTGGTCTAACTTTTTTTTTTAAAGGTTTTTATGTGTTTGAAAATAATATGTATGAATATATATAATTTTTTCAAATATAGCACCAGTAGTGTATGCAGCGCTTTACGAAAGTACAATACAGGGAAATAAAGTACAAGCAGCCGGGAGAACAGCAGGAAGTAAATTATAACATAAGGCCTGCGTCGAAGAGCTTACAATCTAAATGGTATAATGGGAAACTTTCAGATGCAGTAGGACTAAAAGTGCATTTATTAAAATAAAGGACAGGGGCATTTAAGCAAGCAGGCGAGGAGAGAGCAGACAGCAGAATATTTTTTTTTCTGGCCAAACTTTAATAACAAATCACGAGGCTCTATCAGGCAGCGAGCATGCTGGGAAATGTAGTCTTTGGGTGTCAAAAGCCATAGGGGAAAGGACAGGCAACAAGAGCCCTATTTAAACAAAACGCACACACACACACCACCCTCGCCCGAAGCTAATGAAGCAGATGCGGATAATTCCTTGCGGAACCCCTGATCGTGGCGGCCATTTTGTTTTTAAAAAATATATTTTTTTTAACGCGATCGCTGTTATAACGCGGTCTCATTATGTGGACCCCGAGTACCGCGTTATAACAGGGTTCAGCTGGATATACAAAAACCGATCAAGAGTGATCAGCACAAAGGGACCCGTATTATTGCACTCAACCAAACATAAGTATTATATATATATATATATATATATATATGTGGAAGATATAATATCTAGGCAATGAAAATGAACACTAAACTCAGTGATACACCATGCTGAGAAGGGTAATTGCAGTTAAAATAATACTGGAAAGGAGAACATTATCTATCATAGACTGCAGATCTCAGCACAACACTTTTGCTGCCATGCTGCCACTACTGTTTTTATTTGCTTTGACCTCACTTCTTTTCAAAATACGCACTTCTTTCTACCAGCGTCATTACAGTATGTCTCTAACTCTATTCATATATCTCTATCTCTCCTTCCTTCACCACTTCTCGATTCACATGAACTCCTTTCTTACCTGCGTCCTCTGACACTACACAGCTATATCCCCTGCACTAAAATACACTCCTACAAATCAGCTTCACACATTCTCTTTCTATCCATGATTCTTCTCCTTGCTTCTGGGGATATCTCTCCCAATCCTGGTCCCTCTCTTATTTCTACATGCGCTCGTCCTTGCCTCCCACATGCAACATCTACTCCTTCTGGTGCCAACCCCTCTAACCTCATACCCATCCCCTGTCACCATCTCTCCTCTCTTCCATTCTCCTGTGCCCTTTGGAATGCTCGCTCCCTTTCTAACAAGTTCCTGTCTGTCCATAACATCTTTTTCTCTCACTCTCTGCTCCTATTTGCTATAACTGAGACTTGGCTCACTCAGTCTGACTCTGCTCTGGAAGCTGCCCTCTCTTATGGTGGCATTTCTTTCTCCCACACTTCGCGCCCTGATGGCAGAGGTGGAGGCTTGGGGCTCCTGCTCTCCTCTCTGCAGTTACTGAACCCTTCCTACTTCTCTCTCTCTTGCTCTTCCCTCCTTTGAAGCTCACACTGTCCAGATTTTCTCTCCTCTCCCTGTCCACGTGGCGGTCATCTATCCCCCACCTACCTCTACTCATTCCCCTTCTATCTTTCTCTCTCACTTTGAATCCTGGCTCTCTTTCTTTCTCTCCTCAGACTCCCCTCTTCTTCTCCATGGGGACTTCAACTGCCATATTGATGACCACTCTCTCCCTTGGACTTCCTGCTTTCTCTCTCTAACCTCTTCTTTTGGCCTTCAACAGTGAACTGCAGCCAGCACCCACAAGGATGGCCACTACCTAGACCTGGTTTTCACTAAAAAATGTTTCTCTCTCCGAATTCTCCATTTCCCGTTTTCCTCTCACTGACCATCACCTCATCTCATTTTCTCTCTGTCCTGTTCTCATCTCCTTTTCCCTACCTCGTCTCTGCAGAAACCTGCACTTTATTAACCTACCAACTTTTGAGTCCACTTTATGCTCCTCCCTCTCCTCTCTCAGCTCTGCTTCAGACCACAACAACCTAGTCAGGAACTACAACTCTGCCCTATCCTCATCTCTTGATCTACATGCCCCGTTTTCTCTCTGCCGCTCTCGCCCAAATTCATTTTTTTGTGCTGATACAAACACGCCATTTGTTAATGTCGTACTTCATTAGTGTGGCAGGTCCATGGCACAATTTTGGCCCAGATCTTTAGTGCGCCGTTATTGATTTAACGATGCGCTAACTTAAGTTTACACATCGTTAAGTGGCAACGGGAATCTTCACAGATCAATAACATGGAGTTAAGTGCTTTATCTCTGTTTTAACTTTGATTAAACACCTATTAAGGGTCTGGATGGAAGTAACGCCACTATTGGAGTAAGACCGACTTAACGCCATGTTATTTCAAGTTAACGCAAGGCAGCAATAACTTAACATATTGTTAAGCCTATACTAAAGAGACGGATAACTATTGTTTTGCATATAATTAGCTTTGTGGATTTGTGTTAACCTCAGGGAACATGATGTCTGTTACAGAGTTTGATAACATGAGCCTGGATTTAACATTGCTTTGTGGATCTGGGCCTTACAAGTCTGAAATCAAATATCAGAAATACAGCTCTAAATGGAATAAAAAAAATATTTGAAAACAAGTTACCTTAAAAGGAAAGCAACCTGTTCTGTGGTGGGGGAGGCACGGTTAAACCACCCACCCCACCCCATCCACATTTTTTGTTTAATATATTATTGTTTTACCAGATTTCCCATTTGTTTGGAGCAAGTTTTTATTTATTTTTTCGTGAAATGCAAAATCAAGAACAGTCATTGTGCACCTACGGGCTCATCACGCTGCATTTATGTGTCCGATTCCTCATTGTGAGGCGAGAAGTGAGTTGCAAAGCCAACAAAATAATCTTATGGACCTTCCCACATTTCCCAGACATTATTTCCTTTCAATATTCTTACCTTCTAACTGGGATCTTTCCATTTACATTTGTGAGAAATGTCAGTTTCATCCAGCTAAAAGAAGGGACAAAAAATACTGCAATCACGTATTTACAAATGTATTTCAGTATCCTGTGACACACATATACATCTACATCTGAACACAGACATTCAATGGTCTTACACGGTCACTGGCAAGTACTGTATGACTGGGAAGATATTTCTTGTTAGTGCAAAAAATGGAGCACACGGCTCCACAAAATTGATTACTTTTGCAGATCTAAACATTCTTTAGTATGCAGTATTGAGATATTTAGCTACAAAAGCTGTTTGTTTATATTTGTTTATATAATTTTTGAGCGCCACTCTTTGATATATTTGTTTTTCACTTATACTTTGAAGCAAAAAAGAAAAGAGAATCAGCACAACCTCCGCATAAACCCGGGCAAATACATTTCTGGAGGTTGTGCTGGTCCTCAAGGGTCACCAACTGTTCAGGTTTTAAGGATATCCCTACTTCGGCACAGATGACTCAATTAGTAGCTCAGTCTTCGACTGACCCAGTTGTGCTGAAGCAGGGGTATCCAGAAAACCTGATCTGCTGGTGGCCCTTGAGGACTTCCGTTGGTTTAGTCATTAGCGCTTTTCCTGTTCCTAGTACTTGGAAGCAAAATGCTGCCTTGTAACGCCAATAAGATGTGTTCCGTGCATTCTAATTTTACAACGATGAGTACTCTTTATTTTCCATCACTAGTGTAACGCACTGCAGCATGTGGATTTATTACATTCCTAATAAAAATGTGTGTGCAAAACATACACAGGGACATTTCCATTGGATTTATTTCAATATTTTTTCATCATCATTGCTAAATCTAATACTATTGGTTTCCACTGCAAGCAGTATGATTAGTTTCAATCAGCACAATTAGTACATTGTGTTGATAAGGCTGAAATACTGACTTTGTTTGTGTGCATATTTCCTTTTTTTTCTTTCTTTTTAATCTAGTCAGAATCAATGTAATTTTACACAAGGAACTCCATGGTTATGGAGATATTAAAATGATGTAGCCCTTGTGTCAGAACAAAATATATGTCTGCACTTTCCTTCACAAGGAGTGAACAGTAATGCTAGTGGATCTCACAGTGTAGGCAATATCTATGCATCTTCCTGATCTCCTAGTGTTATAAGCAATATTCACTGAAACGACAATGCTTCCAATTATGTAAAAAGACAGTGTTATGGAAATAAAGTCACACTGATAGTAAAGGGATTTATCTTGCGTATAGTCCCATTAGATCCTATATGTTATGCATGGCTTGCTCACTGCAACATTTTAATTGGAATTACAGTGAAACAACAAAATGACCACAATGTCAATTGATGCCTGCATTAAGACAAAAATAAACTGCTACCAAAACAGCAAAAATATCATCTTTATCTAATGGTCACCATCTTACAAAGAGATCAGGTCAGTTTCTTGAAGCAATCACTATTAATTGTAATCGCATTTCTTTAGATGACCCAAAGCAATCATGTGATAAAATGTTATACAGTAGCATTTGAAAAATGTTTCAGCTACCGCTGATACATACTGCCCTCTCTCACCCATTATTAAATACTGCCCTCTCTCACAAATTATTACATACTGCCCTCTCTCACACATTATTGCATACTGCCTCTCTCACACATTATTACATACTGCCCTCTCTCACACATTATTACATACTGCCCTTTCTCACACATTATTACATACTGCCCTCTCTCACACATTATTACATACTGCCCTCTCTCACACATTATTACATACTGCCCTCTCTCACACATTGTTACATACTGCCCTCTCACACATTGTTACATACTGCCCTCTCACACATTATTAAACACACGTAATCGCACATTAGGTCGCGCATTTTGCCGCAGCCAAATCAATGCTGGCATTCGGTGGCAGAGGAACCCATCACCGCTACCACTCCGCTACTGGACACTCAGCCGCCGGCAGTTTCGCCAATAAGGTAAGTTAATGGGTTTTAGCAGTTAGTGTAGGGGGTTAAGGATAGGGGTTGTAGGGTAAGGGGTTAGGTTTTAAGGGTAGGGGATTAGGGTATGGGTTTAGGTTTCTACGGGTTGGAGATTAGGGTAAGGAGTTTAGGTTTTTAAGGGTTGGGGATTAGGGCTTAAGGTTTTTAGGGTACGGGTAGCATTAGTATTAGGGGTTAAGATTAGGGGTTTTTAGGGTAAGGGATAAGATTAGGGTCTTACCTTGGTGGCGAAGCGGCCAGCGGAGAGATGTACCAGTGGAGAGGTGCATGGGGGCTAAACACTAGCAGCAGTTTGTCCTAGACCATTAAACACAGGCATACAAGCATATTGTATAATTCATTGCTCACTACCTTTATACAGTTAGGTCCAGAAATAATTGGTCAAGTTTTGTTATTTCGGCTGTGTACCAAAATAAATTCAATTTACAGTTAAATAATGAATATGGGCAAAAAGGGCAGTCTATCAGCTTTAATTTGAGTGTTTTCACATCCAAATTGGAGGAAGGGTTTAGGAATTACATCTCTAATATGTAGACCCCTCTTTTTCAAAGGACCAAAAGTAATTGGACAAGTGACTCAAAAGCTGTTTCATGGACAGGTGTGGGCTATTCCTTCGTTATTTCATAATCAATTAAGCAGGTAAAAGGTCTGGAGTTGAACCCACAACATGCGATCAAAGGAGTTCTGAATGCAAGTGAAACAGGGCATCCTTAGGCTCATAAGCCTCAAGAATAGAAAGGCCAGATTAGACTTTCCCAAACAATATCTAAAAAAGCCAGCCCAGTTCTGGAACAGCATTCTTTGGACAGATGAAACTAAGATCAACCTTTACCAGAATGATGGGAAGAAAAAAGTATGGAGAAGGCTTGGAATGGCTCATGATTCGAAGCATACCACATCATCTGTAAAACACAGAGGAGGCAGAGTGATGGCATGGGCATGCATGGCTTACAATGGCACTGGGTCACTAGTGTTTATTGATGATGTGACAGAAGACAGAAGCAGCCGGATGAATTCTGAAGTGTATAGGGATATATTGTCTGCTCAGATTCAGCCAAATTCAGCGAAGTTGATTGGACGGCGCTTCACTTTACAGATGGACAATGACCCAAAATATACTGCGAAAGCAACCCAGGAGTTTTTAAGGCAAAGAAGTGGAATATTCTGCAATGGCCGAGTCAATCACCTGATCTCAACCCGATCGAACATGCATTTCACTTGCTGAAGACAAAACTTAAGGCAGAAAGACCCACGAACAAACAACAACTGAAGACAGCTGCAGTAAAGGCCTGGCAAAGCATCAGAAAGGAGGAAACCCAGCGTTTGGTGATTCCATGCATTCCAGACATCAAGCAGTCATTGCCTGCAAAGGATTCTCGACAAAGTATTAAAAATGAACATTTTATTTATGATTGTGTTAATTTGTCCAATTACATTTGAGTCCCTGAAATAAGGGGACTGTGTATGAAAATGGTTGCAATTCCTAAACGTTTCATACAATATTTTTGTTCAACCCCTTGAATTAAAGCTGAAAGTCTGCACTTCTATTGCATCTCAGTTGTTTCATTTCAAATCCATTGTGGTGGCGTACAAAGCCAAAATTATGAAAATTGTGTCAGTGTCAAATTATTTCCGGACCTAACTGTATATTGTTCTATAATGCAAACCTCTACATTGTTTTTACCCATTTCTTTCTGTATTTTTCCAGCAATGCATTGGTTTGCCCATCTGGTAGCAAATGGGGTTAACACACACTCACACTTAATATCATACATCAATTACTGTATGTCATTTACACACATTCATGCCCTGACCATCTCAGACACGTTCATTTTCTCCTTTTCTTTTTAGGCAGAATTTGAGCATGTCAACAGATGTGAGTAATGTGCAGTATACCTCCTCAATACACATACTCAAATTCTAACAGTGCCCTTCACACATATCAAAAACCTTCAACTATTACTTTATTTTCAACTGTGTGGCCATAATGCACATGCTGTCTTTTTCAAATTACAAAGTCTACTTATCAACTTTACACTTCATAAAGCTTGAAATGTTTGATGTAAATGACACTTTGTAGGAATATTCATATATACAGTTCCGAGAAAAAGTTTGTGAACTCCAATGATAATTACGGAAATTCCATAGTTTTTCCATGATAACCTTCTTGAATCAAAACCAGTCTTTTCTTAAATAACCAATAGGGTTTATATTAACCAATTCCATGTCTTTGACAAACAATGAGTAATTAAGAGTCAGGGCATATGCAAAAGTGAAACCCTGGTTTTAGCAGCTAAATGAAAGGGGATAATTAGAATAAGGTGTTTAAATAATTATGTAGATCTTAGGTGTGAGTTTGGGAGGCAACATCCTATATAATGATCAGAAACTTTGTGACGTTGGTCTTCACCATACAGGTGCTTGGAAACATATCATGCCACGATCAAAATGAATCTCTGAAAACCTCAGAAAAGCAGTTATTTATGCTCATCAGTCGCGAATGGGTTACAAAACAATTTCTAAGGATTTGGGGCTCCACCAATCCACTGTCAGACAGACAGTCTACAAATGGAGAAAGTTCAAGACCACAGACACTCTACCCAGGAGCTGCCATCCTACTAAAATCTCTCCAAGAAAAAACGGCAAATTATCCAGTAAGTCACAAAGAACCACAGAGTAACATCTAAAGATCTGCAGGCCACTCTCGCCTCGGCTAATGTTAGAGTTCATGACTCCTATCAGAAAAAGACTGAAAAAGAATGGTGTTCATGGAATGATAGCCCGGACAAAATCTCTGCTCTCTTAAAATAACATTGCTGATGTTTGCCAAAGAGCACATAGATGATCCAGAAGACTTCTGGAACAATGTTCTCTGGACAGACGAGTCAAAAGTGGAACTTTTGGCCTCAATGAGAAACGTTATATTTGGCAAAAATCAAACAGTGCGCTCGAACAGAAGAACGTTATCCCAAGCGTCAAGCATGGTGGTGGGAGTGTGATGGACCTGGACAGCTTGCCATCATTGACTGAACCATGAATTCTGCACTGTATCAGAGAATTGTAGATGAAAATATGAGGCCATCTGTCCATGAGCTGAACCTGAACCGAATGTTGGTCATGCAGCAAGAGAATTATCCTAAACATACAAGCAGATCTACAAAAGAATGGGTGCAGAAGAAGAAATTCCGCATTTGGGAATGACCTAGTCAAAGTCAGGATCTAAACATCCATCGAAATGTTGTGGAAGGACCAGAAGCGAGCTCTCCATTCAAGGAAGCCCTCAAATGTCACTGAGTTGAAGCAGTTCTGTAAGGAAGAATGTGCCCAAATTCCTCAAAACCGATGTGAGAGACTGACCAGCAGTCACAGGAAATGGTTAGTTTACGTTATTGCTGCTCAAGGGGGTGCAACCAGGTACTGAATCTAAAGGTTCATATACTTTTTCATACATGGATTCTCACAACATTTCAATAAATGTTGAAAAAGTATCATGTTTGTGTGTCATTTGTTTGATCAGGTTATCTTCATCTATTTTTAGAACTTGGATTCACAATGTTTTTCTTGTCACTGTGTGTGTGTGTGTGTGTGTATGTGTGTGTATGTGTGTATGTGTATGTGTGTGTGTATGTGTGTGTGTATGTGTGCATGTGTATATATATATATATATATATATATATATATATATATATATATATATATCACAAATGTCCGCTCACCTAGTCATGTTACAATATACTTTGACGAAAAACTCTGTGCAAGTAATTTCCAGGAATATTGTTATTTTAATTTTTCAAAACTGTGCCCCTTGAAAACTTGCTGAAACTTTTTTAGTCTCCACTCTCCCATCAATGCACTCTATTTACTCCATTTCCCCCTTCAGAGGTTTTATAAATCAAATCTTACAATTTATAACTGACCCTTAACCACCATGAAATTGTATGATGCACAGACCGTTTGTCATTCATATCACTTGCAGTGTTTCTATATTCCAGGGGTGGGCAACTCCAGTCTTAAAGGGTAACCAACAGGTCAGGTTCTCAAGATATCCCTGCTTCAGCACCGGTGGCTCAATCCGTGGCAAAGACAAAGACTGCACATTCTGTGCTGAAGAAGGGATATCCTAAACCCTGTTGGTTACACTTGAGAACTGAAGTTGACTACCCCTATTCTGTAGGGCTGCTGCACCACAATCATGTCATAACCCGTATCTGAGCATAGCGCATCTCCACCTATGATGCCAATGACTATATTTTTATTTACTTTATTCGGCTTAGTCATTGAAATGCAACTGTGAGTTTAAAAACAAAAACGCAAATATATGTAGCTCTGTGTTACCCATCATGTGAATAAATGTAGAAGCCAGTTTCTAGTTTCTAAATAAGGCACATACATTCACATACAATAAACGGGACAGCAAACAGACACATAAAGGACACTTACTGTTTTTTGAGACATGTCATTGGACTGACGTTGTTGGCTCTAAAGTTATGCGTGATAGATCTTAGCCCTTCTACCCATTGCTGAAAGACATACAAACATAGTACAAATAAGGGGAAAAAGCACTACTTTTAGGACATACAACCAAAGCGAGACTGTTTACAGATTACTATGCGGTGGAAATGTTACAGTACAGTTTGTTCATGTACAGTACAGCTTCTTGGGAATCTTACTTCAACCTCTGAGAAAATGGTGGATGCAAACGTAATACAGACACTTCCCTCCCAAAACACATCCTTAACTCCCTTCTAACAGACAGAACACCCCGGGGGAGTGTAACTAAATTCGTCTAAATTGATCTTTGTCATGTGATGAATGTTGCATTTCTGAGGTAATCCCTCTGATGCCTTTTTGTCCAACATGACAATCTGTTGTGATGTGAGCAGTTGTGTAACCATTACCTCGTGTCATGCAGGCCTCTATGAGACTGTAAGAGGCATTACACATGCACCCGGGACCCTCTTTTAGCTTATTTTGGAGCACTAAGCAGGCAGCTTTAGGATGTGTATCTGATAATGCAAAACCAGAAAATCAGGTCTTTGAAAGATCCAAGCATTTCCATTTTCTAAATGGATGTTGAAAGAAACTAGTCATTTAGATGAGTGTGCAGATAGCAAACTGTATTTAAATCTGCTTTGAGAACTAGCTGTACTTTGCTCTTCTGGGAAACCTGCAGTAAAAAAATGTATTCATGTGGTCAGGAAAGCCAGAATTTTAGCATTGTATTATTTCAATGCTGTTTGTGAGTCCCCCCGGCATGGAAGGGAATTCCTGTTCTCTTGTGAGAATAGCTGGAAGTTTGTGTTACTAATGGAACTCGTTTAAATTACGAATTCAATATTGTTCTATTCAACCTTTGGGTAGTTTCAGGCCCTTATAAAATACAGGTTTATTCCAATCCCCTAATCCCTTCACTGCTGGAAAGATTGCTGTATTGTTGGCCATTCTGGCTGCAAAAGGGTGAGAGCATTTACAGGAAAGCATTTATGAGTCAAGTAAACGTTGTACAATATAAAACACGGTGCAATTAAAAAGAACACAAAGAAAACAGTCAACCAAACAACACTGCCTATTTCTTGGAAGAAAAACATAGATACATAAAATGTATTTATAAGATAAGCACAAACAAACAATGACCAATGTACCTGTTGCAACTATTGGCAACCCAGGCTATTTACACATGTACTGTATGTATGTATGTATGTATGTATGTATGTAAATCTTTATTTATAGAGTGCCATCCAGGTACATAGCGCTACACAGCAGTAATACACGTGACAGAATAATGTAACACATAATGGGAATAAGCGCTTCAGATGAAAGTAACATTAGGAAAGGGATTCCCTGCCCCGAAGAGCTTACAATCTAAGTGGTAAGTAAAGAGAATTTACAGAGACAGTAGGAGGGTGTTATAGTGTGTGTGTCTGCAAGGGGTTGAGGTCACTGCATCTGAGATCTAGAGTATCAGCGGAGCTAATCATATGCTTTGTTAAAGAGGTGTGTTTTAAGAAGGACCTAAAGGTGGAGAGAGAGGTGCCAGTCTGATATTGAGGGGAAGGGCATTCCAGAGGCGAGGTGCAGTGAGTGAGAAATGTTTTAGGCAGGAAAGGGATTTAGATACAAAAGGGGTAGAGAGAAGGCATCCTTGAGCAGAACGCAAAAGTCGGACAGGTGTATAATGAGAAATTAGGGCCGAACTGTAAGGAGGGGCAGAAGAGTGTATATATATATATATATACATATAGACTTAAAAGTCAGGAGGAGCATTTTGTAAGCGAAACTGAGTTTAATTGGAAGCCAGGAGAAGGATTTCAGAAGGAGAGACGCTGAGACAGATTTAGGAGAGAGTAAAGATTCTAGCAGCAGTGGTTAGGATAGATTGTAGAGGAAGACAGGTGAGAGACAGGAAGGCCGGACAGCAGGAGGTTACAATAATCGAGACGGGAGAGAATGAGGGCCAAATTAGGGTTTTAGCAGTAGAGGGATAGAGGGACATTAAAAAGGTCCCTAGTGCACCTTAAAAAGAAAATATATCGGACATTAAATTTATAATCCTCATGCATTTATAACGTTGTAAAACAAAATGGGAAAATCTTGCCCCTATTATTTATTTCATTATTTGCCTTCCTCTTGAATTGATAGAAGTATAACTTTGTGTCAGTCTCATCAACGATTCTAATAATTGTGCTTCTCAGACTTGAGGAAGAGGGTGGGGTAGCCTGTCCTTTCCCCCGTGTGGTAATATAACAAAGGCAGGATAAGGAGTAGGTAGTCTGATAGCTTTTATTGGACCAACAGATAGTTGATGAGTTACAAGCTTTTGACTCTTACAGAGTTCATCATCAAGTTTCTCAGATTTGGTAACATTGTGAGGTTTTGATTGGATTGACATTATGTGAGCCACAATAAAGGTTATTTCACAAATATAATAATCTACGGTATTTATTATTTGAGTGCGGTGCTATTTCTATTTTTTGTTAGAAGAAATACATTTGTATGATTGCACAGAAAACTCAACTTAATGGGAATGCAACAATGAAATTAGGAAGAAGTGTAGAAAAGTAGCAAGAATTTGTGAACACTATTAACTTCTCTCCCCTGGGAGCTACGTGAGGGGCTGTATTAAGATACTCAACACTATTATATAAGGGCACCATGTTCATTTTTAGGAGGTGGTAATTCTTTGCATAAGTGGCCAAGCAGCCACCTTTAATCACAACAAAAACAGTATGCGGAAAAGGATCAATCCTCGTTACTCGCGCTATGCTTTACATTTGTATTACTTGAAATGTGGCACTCTTGAAGGACATTTGTCCCGTTCATAGCCCTGGCGCCCTATTTGTAGGAGACCATAGCCCCTGTTACTTCCGCATGTTAAAGAGAATAATATGATAACTGAAATATGAGAAGAATAGGCTCCGCTACTGAGGAAGTTCTGATTGGGGTGTGCTGTTTTTATCAGCCCTCCCCATCGACGTCACGACATCATGTTAAGGTAACCTGTGCTAACTTAATACACTGCTAGCCCAATTCTTATGAGGTAAGTAACGGCCATTCTTTTTGCATATAATAAGCTTAGTGGATACCTGTTAAACTCAGGGGAAACAACATCTGATACCTATTTAGGTAACGTCATGTAATTTGAGTTAGCTCAGAATTAAGAATAGGTATAATCTGCAGATTTGATTTCAATTATGTTCTAAATTAAATAATTGTTGCATGGAGATAATACACGTTTTTATTTTCATAAAATGGTAAAGTCTTTCTTCTCACTCACACTTTAATAAATGTATTTATTTATAAAATGTTTAACAGGAAGTAATACATTGAGAGTTAGCTCTCGTTTTCAAGTATGTCCTGGGCACAGAGTTATGACAAATACATGGTTACACATACATAGTTACATTAAGTGAGCAGGGTTATACATTATATACAGGACATTCCATGCACAGTAAGAGATAATGTTACAGGTGTATGTAACAGTTACAGACCAGATTAAAATGTGAGACAGCTTCATTTTTTAAAGAAAAAAATGAAAATGAAAAAAAAACCTGTGACGCACCATTGAATCAACAGCAGTAAGACCAACATGTTTCAATCAAACTGAGCTTTCTCAAGGTCCCTAATTTAATTTTCCAATATTGGACACCCCCAGGCTAATACCCTCCCATATTTGAAATACAGGATATACAAACTAGGCACTTGATCGGCTTCTTCATTTTATATACAGGCATACCCCGTTTTACGTACACTCGCAAGTACGTACATTTTTTAAAAAATTGCACCTTACCCCGTGTGCGTACGTGTGCTTCGCGAGTACGGACACCAGGGGGCGGCGTGCGCGTGCTGCAGCAGTGTGCACTCTCTTTCTCTCCCCAGCTCTTCCGTTCCCCCGGCTCCCACAGCTCTTCCTTTCCCCGGCTCATCCTCTCTCGGCTCTTCCGATCACCCCCCTCTCTCCCCGGGGGGGGGGGGGTGATCTGAGGGACATGGGGGGGGGGGTGATGTGAGGGACATGCAGGGAGGGGTGATATGAGGGAGATGCAGGGAGGGGGGGTTGATGTGAGGGACATGCAGAGGGGTGTGATGTGAGGGACATGCAGGGGGGGTGATATGAGGAGATGCAGGGGAGGGTGATATGAGAGACATGCAAGGGGGGTGATATGAGGAGATGCAGGGGAGGGTGATATGAGGGACATGCAGGGGGGGTGATATGAGGAGATGCAGGGGAGGGTGATATGAGGGACATGCAGGGGGGGTGATATGAGGAGATGCAGGGGAGGGTGATATGAGGGACATGCAGGGGAGGGTGATATGAGGGAGATGCAGGGGAGGGTGATATGAGGGAGATGCAGGGGGGGTGATATGAGGGAGATGCAGGGGAGGGTGATATGAGGGAGATGCAGGGGGGGTGATATGAGGGAGATGCAGGGGAGGGTGATATGAGGGCGATGCAGGGGAGGGTGATATGAGGGAGATGCAGGGGGGGTGATATGAGGGAGATGCAGGGGAGGGTGATATGAGGGCGATGCAGGGGAGGGTGATATGAGGGAGATGCAGAGGAGGGTGATATGAGGGAGATGCAGGGGAGGGTGATATGAGGGAGATGCAGGGGAGGGTGATATGAGGGAGATGCAGGGGAGGGTGATATGAGGGAGATGCAGGGGAGGGTGATATGAGGGAGATGCAGGGGAGGTGATATGAGGGAGATGCTGGGGGAGGTGATATGAGGGAGATGCAGGGGAGGGTGATATGAGGGAGATGCAGGGGAGGGTGATATGAGGGAGATGCAGGGGAGGGTGATATGAGGGGTGCTGGAGGAGATATGATTAAGTTTTTACCCGTGCGGCCCGATTTTTTTAAAATATGTATTGGGGGGGGGGGGGCTCTTTTAAAAATGTACTGAGGTGGTGGGGGTCTTTTAAAAATGTTGTGGCGGGGGTATTTTTAATATGTATTGGCGGGGTGGTGTTACATGTATTTAGAGGGATGTTTTTTTGATATGTATTTTGTGGGGGCACTAGTAAGAAAAAATCAGCTGACATTAAAGATTTTCTTTCTATAAAGCCTACTGTATTTATTTTGGTTACAAATGCATTATTTACATCAGTTATGCACGTATATGATGTTTGCAGTACAGTACATGCATCGTAAAGTGGGAAAAAAGTAGTACTTCACTTTAAGTACATTTTCACTTTACATACATGCTCCGGTCCCATTGCGAATGTTCAAGCGGGGTATGCCTGTATATATATATATATATATATATATATATATATATATATATACGCGTTAGGACGTTAGGTTGCGCGTGTTGACACCTCACGGAAGTCCTTTGCATAGCCACGAGGAAGCCCTGCCATCTGTATTGGAAATATAGCTCTTAATACATCCAGCCTAATTCAAGGGGACACTCACTGCAGTGTCAAGTAGGATGCCCCTACAGCCTCTCCAGCCCGGTTAGGGCGGTGTGTGTGGTGGAGGTTTACATCTGATTTTCGTCCAGGCTCCATGCGGTTGGATGCGGTTGGATCCCCAAGTGCTGTGAGTGTATCAGGACATCTGCTTTGTGCAACTTTGTTCCATACTGCATTACTTGGTTGGGGGACACTATCCTTATAGCGATGAGGACTTCTGCTGACTTTTGATAGTGATGTCATTACGGTTGAGATTATATCTCATAAACGCCTTTTTATTCAGTCATCTTGTGAGTGTATGTCCAAGTTGGCTTTTTTTTAAAATTTATTGTATTAAAATACCAACAGTATTATGCTATGGAGCTTGCGCTTGACAGAATCCCTTTCTGCAGTGGAAGTGCTGTGTGATAATGGTGAAAGGTGAGGTTGCAGACCTGTCTATGACATGCAAATGAGCATACACTAATATTTCCATTTGCTATGATCAACAGTATCAAAAGCCTTTGCAAAATCTAGGAATACTGCACCAGTGAGTTGTCCCTGTTCCATTCCACACTGGATTTCATTGCAAACTTTTAGCAACGGTGGAGTGTTTGGGGCGAAAGCCAGATTAGAATTGGCTAGGGAAATTTGTCTTGGTATAGTAATTGCTTATTTGGGAGTGGACACATTTTTCCATGACTTTGGATAGTATTGGGAGAAGAGAGATTGGACTGTAGTTTGAGACAGTGTTTTTGTCCCCACTTTTGAAGATTGGGACAACTCTGGCAGTTTTCCAGGTCTTAGGGATATGGCTTGCAGACAGGATAGAGTTGACTATGGAAGCAATTGGTTTGACAATGGCTGGGGCACCAAGTTTTAGGAACTTAGATTGCAGTAAGTCAGGTCCAAATTGGCTGCTTAGTTTTAATTTGAGGAGCGCTTGTGTAATCTCCTCTTCGGATATTGGGACAAATTGAAATTTTCGAGCAGTGTTGGGAGGAGGTGGGGCTATGGGGATACTCACAGAATGAGGTTCATGTTTGTGGTTTGTGTTGCGTTTCGCTAATAAGTTAGTAGCATTCCCCACAAAGTATTACTTGAATGCATTCCTCCTTAATGATATTACATAGTTGTTGATGGCTAAAAGGCTGGAATATATTGTTGATAACCTTCCAGAAGTTAGCTGGGTTTGATGTATTCTGGAGGAGATTATCAGAGTAATATTGTGCTTTTGCGAGTCTTGTTTGCCTTGTGCACATATTCCGCAGGCATCTGTAGTTATTAAGATCCTTGGTAGTGACAGTTACTTTGTAGCTTTGCATGCAGTGTTCAAGTATATACCAACCTGATATTTGACGTTCATAAAATGTAATAGTGTAAAAAAGTTAAAATTTTATATTCAGTAGATCCCACAGTTAGAACTGAAATATACTGTAAATGTGTCTACAGTACATGTCATAACTTAAAGAACCACTAGGGGTCGGTATATATGCAAAGATACCTTAAGGAAAAATGATCTGTGAGGAATACAACAGAATATCCCTATGTAAGAGATTTTTCTCACTTGACAAAGACAACTTTTAGTGATGTTTTCATCAATAAATTGTATTTTCTTTCTTGCCCGGTCGCAAAGCTTGAGAAAAGTATTTAAGCAAGTCAACTTATAATAAAGCCATAGTCATGGTTTCGGTTTTGCAGAAAGGGTATTACCATTAAAGACTTGTTCCTGCCAATCTTATCCTCCCACTATAAAACCCTACTTTGAGAGAGTCAATAAGTAACATATCATTTTCAATCAATTAGAAAATCGACGTTTTCATTATGGAAATATTCAAGGGAGAGACACTGGTTCCAATTACGCTTCCATTTGGTTAAGATTGCAAAGATGAAACGAACGTGTGTTCGGCGGAGTTCCTGAAGAATGAGTTTGGGGACAGGAGGGTGAGCTGCAGAAAATGACTGCAGACTGGCGCAATGCTTGAAATTTGGTCAACTATGGCAGGGTGCACATCTCCAGTCCTTAACCCCCCCAACAGGTTGGGTTTTCAGGATAATCCTGCGTCAGCACAGGTGGCTCAATCAGGCCCTGCTTCAGCACAGGTGGCATCAATCAGAGGCTCAGTTTTTGACTGAGCCTCTGATTGAACCACCTGTGCTGAAGCTGAGGTATCCGGAAAACCTGACCTGTTGAGAAGGGGGGGGGGAACTTGAGGACTATGGCAGGGGTGCGCAAACTTACCATCATGTGCCCCCCTTCCTCCTCTCCCTTCGGCTCACGCCCCCTACCCCCCCCCCCCTTGCACGGCTCCGGCGTCAAACGACGTAACGGGGCTGTGTGATGCCACGTTACCATGGCAATATGATGTCACGTGACCCTATGGCGTCATTTGACGCTGATTGATATGGAGACGCGTCGTTGGAACCAAGGTCAGTTAAGACGTTATAGAGGCCTCACGATCCCCAGCATTTAATTTAAATGCCTTCAGGTAAGTGCGGGGCCTCTGTAACAGCTGCATCCCCCCAGAAAATCTAGCACCTTCGGGGGGGGGGGGGGCGCCCCTCGAAGCTGTGGTACTGTTCTACAGACTCTGTTTGGTATGCTGTACAACTCTCTATGTCGTGTCATCCTTGTATGTAACAACAGCACCAATCACTGGAATGGTTATCCTGCATCAGGATGGTTTCCCCTGAGTTAGACATGGAGTTTACTTTTTCTGCTTAATATGCTAAGTTGCACAGAACTCAGCCTTTGCTGTGTAAAAGTAAGTTCCAGAAAGTAAACCTGTTTACAGACTACAGAAGAAGTGGGGTGCTCTTTAATTTCATGCAGGTCTCACTTCTGGAATGCTCTCCCAGCTTCACTTGAAGTCCCCAAAAGCCTTCAGCACTAGCACACTACAGAATCTATGTCATTATTCATTCCCTCTACTGTCTTTTTTTTTTTATTATTATTATTGGTATCCCAGGAAATGTTTTAAACACAAAAACTCAATGCATCTTTCCTTTTCCTTTTATGTAACAAATATTTTAGATTGATAAAACAGGTATGTATCTTAAGAGCACAGTATAGCTACAGAAAATGTGTGATGGCAGACACACCATATACTTTATGCAATAAAAATAATATGAAGCAAGAGTGCCACTAATCCTCTAATTACATCAACTTTGTGGCTTACACAAAAAAAATCAAGTGAAACACAACTCTCAACATTCCTACTAATTAACAGTAACACATATCTAAAACAAATACAAAATCATAGCATATTAGGTATATATAAACCATTCATAAGGATGCACAGTAGCACAACTTCCGCTGTTATTTCTTTGGTTTGCTTTCCTCTAGATCAATGTGAGTATGGTACGAGTATGTAAACCAGTTAGCAAATTAGCTTTACAAAAAGCCTGTAAACCAAGGGATAAACAATACATTTCCACTGGTCTGTGGTGACCTATGGTGACCTCAAGTAATTGCAGTGTGGTTCTGCTACATTCTACGGCCATCAGAACTTGCTCATGAAGATCAAGTGTACCCTGTCATTGAATCAAATATATATATACATTTTTTTTAACTTAGAAAGAAGCATGCAAGTAAAGAAGCAAAACTGAAAAGCGAGCCATGAGAGCGTCCGATATAAATATGTTTCAGCCCTATAAATCTGTTCTCAATGCTTACCAGATTTCTCGGTTTCATATGAATCTATTCAGCTCATCTCTAAATAATATGGTCCGTAGATGTGACCAGTCTTTTTACGCTATTTCTACAGAGAGGCGACAAAATACTTTGCAGGCGAGATGTGAAATCATTTGGGCCACAAAATGAAATTTATGTTGGAAGTCTTCCATTTCACTGTGGGAATTAAATAAGCAAGTACAGCTGTTGGCAATTCAGTATTGAAAGACGCCCCTTTGCAGTGACTTTAATGACACACATGTAAGCGAGTTGTTGCAGTTACGAAAGGAATGGTAGAAAAATGATCTGGATTTTCAAACTGAGGTCAGTGGCAAGCAATCATGTGACTGAAAAAAAGTGGTGCCCACGTTACCAGTATCACATATCAATAATAAGTATTATTCTTACCAATCCAGGTGGAATGTAAGTAAATGTCTGGAAGCAATAGTTATCCCTTTATTTCCCTTGCAGAACAGTTTTTTCAAGTTTTTGTTAAAATTGGAGAAATGTCTTATTTATATTTTTCCAATTCTGACCATTTCTTTTTCATTGTAATGTTAACTTGGTGGTCACTTCAGTGAGTAAAAGTAATATACAGTTTGACATAAAATAGTCAGTTCGCGGGCATATATGGGGACATATTCATTAAAGGCCAAACTAGAGAGGGACCCCCGCTACAGCTGTAATGGTAATAAGATAAGTAGAACGTAGAGGGGCTGTTTGGGGCAAGTTCCGACTGCAGCCTTGACAAAGCGTTCAGCGAAACGCGCGCGTCGGCACTCCCCCTAACGTGCACGTGCAAGGCTCATACATTGTGTTCGCCGCATAGGGGGCTCCACACGGGAGCATCTGCGCAGCCCTGCTCGTGGCATATTACTAAAGCTGCGGTATATTCAGACGAGAATACGCTGCCCGTGCTTTCAAAGGGGATACGTTTTATAGCACCAGTCTTTAGCTTTAGACCATATTTACTAGGGACAGAATTACCTATTTGCAGTCCTTTGCTATACTAGGATATAAAGTTACTCTGCTGGCTACAGTTACTGTTACTAAGCATCAAGCACACTACTATTATTCTTAGGTCAATGACCCTATCCTGGGGTCACTTAGGTTTGGACTGTCAACTCATACCCTTTAAGGGGGTTCTCACACTATTGATTACTCCCTAGGTGCTTTACCATAACCTGGGTATAACACTGGTATGCTATTTAGTTTAGTGTTTATCAGATAAACACTTTTCTCACTATATCTAATCTAGTGAATCAGTGTGTTGCTGTTTTCCCCTCTGTGCATGGGAACTGCAACAATGCAACTACTATTTCTCAGCTGTCTTAAGGGTTATACAGTAGTGCACGCTTAAGAGCCTTCTGTGTTGCTCTGAGCTAGCACACTGTATCAGGTACTCTACAAGACCATTTGTCAACAGATTAGTTGATTCTTACATATGCAATAGGTATTGCCACAACAGTGATTCACTATAATATACATCAACTTGGCTTACCTTATATTCTACAGACCCAGGATTCGGTGGTTATTATTATACCTACCTATCAACAGGGACTACGAGTTCTCTAATGGAACTCTGTTATACCAGGCAAGCTTTAGGCATTTTATCCAGGGTGTCTAGTCATACCCATTTGTATTTTGTGCTACCTAGGCAGGTGGTCCATCGAAGCCACCCACCTAGGCACAGTATTTATAATTTATACACTGTCAGAGGGATCTATTTCCCTAACCGGAGTTACTTCACTCCCACTGGTTCTACACAGGTGTCACTGAACTGTTTATTTTAAAGCCCATTATTTTATCAGATGCTCTAATAAAGATTATTTTTAATTATCTCATACACCATCCAAGTTTAGCGTTTCGAGTGCTAATGATATTTCCAATGCAAAATTATCGAAAAAAACATAATGCTATTTCACATGGTAAAAATCTGTGATTTTTTTTACTGTATTTCATTAAGAATTAACTATGTATATAAAAAAATCTATTTGACATCTCATTTTCATGCACTTTTTCACCCGATTTGATACAATATCGCCTGGAAAAGTCAAAGCCTCCCTGAGACATGCAAATGTGGGATTTGCTGCAGACGGAAGGAGAAAGAGGGAGACCAATTTAGGAGTGGCTCAAACATATGTGTAATTATTATCAATATAGAATGTTATATGTTAATGTAGAAATAGGATATCCTATACTATGTAAGTGTCAAAGCAGTTTAAGCACTATCATTGTGCACACATGGTTCTCTGGTGATTTGCAATGTGTTGCAAGGGACATTGTTGACTAAAATCGAAGGGTCTATTTCCTTTTTGTATGTTTTATTTCATGTACTCAGTGTATGTGTTTGTTGTCCCTTTGTGGGTTGTTAATATTACAGTAATCTCTTCCTGCCAAGCCTCTATAAGTCATACTGTATTTGACATGAACAGATCAGGGTAGCCACAGAAACATGTTTGCATCATAAGCAGTGTTTAATTGTAGAATACCTTAGCTACTTCTACACTCTCTGCTACCATGTACGTGAAGCTGATGTTGACCAGATCTGTACCACTGCAGACACACACTATCCGGCCCTCTAGCTCTTGTTCAGCTTTTCCAACAGCTTCAAGCGCAGATAGTATTTTTGGATCCTGCATCGGAGAAGAAAGCATGATTTATTAGAGCGTACAGCATTCCAGTAATAAGTCGCAAGACCATGCCAGCATCAAATAAGCCTTTAAGTAACCATGAAGATGTGGATGTTTCACTGCACAAGTGATACTATGAATGACATACAGTATTCATAGGGTTAGAAAAAATAGAACACATGTATACTGTGTTTAAGTAGATGCAATAATATATTTAGCTGAATCAGACAATTCGCAATCTTAGCATTCCAGGCATGCGGATACTCTTCAGGTTCTGTGTACTTTAGGCTTAGGCCCCGCTCCCTCAGTCAGCGCGACCGCACTGCAGACAGGCGGCGTGCTGAAAGGCACAGACCGCGATATGCGGTCTGTAGGGAGCCGGAGCGGGAGGGTGGGAGTGGGAGGAGGGGGCGTGGTTTGAGAGGAGGGACCCGCTACTCTCCCCCCCTCACTCCACGGGCTCGGGCTCGGTCTCCCGGGCTGCGTCTCCCGGGCTGCAGGAGGGAGCTGCTGCGGGCTGCTGGAAGGTAAGCAGCTCCTGCTCCCTCCCCCGTCCCCCACAAATGCCCTCCTCACACACGCTGATACACACACACACACCCCACCCCCTACCTTGTGCAGGAAGCTGTCTGACAGCTCTAAAGCCACTGATAGGCTCATCAGCGCACCACGTGACGCGTCACCGCTCGGGATCACAATTTTCTTGCATCCCCTGCCGGCTGACGCGTCACAGCGCGTAGTGAGCCGTGCAGCGAGGGGGGACTGGGACCGGCTCAGAAGGATTCCCCTGCTGGTGGGGAACGCTCACGCGGCCGCCCGCGTCGCCGGGCGCAGCGGGTCCCAGCCCTTAGAGCAATAATTCTGCTTTAATATTCTTTCAATGCAACCCTATTTAGGAGGTCTGCCAGTATATGTCCACACAGCTTATAAACCAGTTGTTCTGCATATATCAGAAAACAAGCAAAAAAACAACCTTATTAGTTCTCTAGAGCGCAATCAGTAACTCTGAAAAGACACACTCACACCTCTCCATCTCCAAACACAAACGCACACACACACTGCAGCTCTCCATCCACACACACACACACACACACACACACACACACACACACACACACACACACACACACACACACACACTGCAGCTCCATCTTCACACACACACACCTGAACCACATTATTTTCAGCTCTGGGGATCTCCTTAGGATACTTATCGGTAAAGGTGTTGGTAATTCAGTTCTTTACAGGGGAAACAAAATGGCAGTTGAAATCACCCTGTCAACATCTGTTGCAGCTGTTTAAAGGCCTGCGTGACTTTAAACCTCCGGAAGTAACGCAGGTACATTTATCGGTAAGTATCTCAGGAACCCGTGAGATAAACGGTGCGGAAAGAGCAGCCGTTCAGCTCTCCCCCCTCCCAGGGTTGATTTGGGTGGGATTACGACTTTAATGAAAAAGAGCATTTTAATTGTCTAGAGCAGGGGTGGGCAACTCCAGTCCTCAAGGGACACCAACAGGTCAGGTTTCCAGAATAATCCTGCTTCAGCACAGCTGGCTCAATCAGTTGCTCCGTCTTGACTCAGTCTTTCACTGAGCCACTGATTGAGCCACCTGTGCTGACGCAGGGAAATCCTGAAAACCTGACATGTTCGTGGCCCTTGAGGACTGGAGTTGCCCACCATTGGTCTAAAGACACAGAAACTATACAGAAACTCCCATGGAGGAAATATCAGATGACATTACCTTGGGTACAGCAGCAACACGTATGCTGTTGATCAGAGAGCATTCCAGAACCTGACCCTCCTAAAGTGAGAGAAAATATGAAAGTCTTTAGCTAAATAAAACAGAAAATAATGCTAAAAATGAAACATATTGCTTTTGTATGGTGTGTGTGATATGGTGGTGTTTTAAACTATATAAGGACTATGTAGTAAGATCCATACAAGTGGTTTGTATGGTAATCTAATCATTTGGAGCATGCATCTTATAGTATTATTGTCCATCAATGTACTTTGCTGTTTTTTCCCTCCCTTGCATCACTGGCAGATAAGAGGAGTGGTTATGTGGACCAATAGGACAAGATAAGGACTAATAAATAGGGTTGCTAGACTTCCCATGTATATACACATGATTATCCCTTTTTTCCGTGAACTGTCCCGTTGTCCCTGAAAGGTCTGTTGAAATGCATAATTGTCCTGAATTTCAGGGGCAACAGGACAATTCAGGGATGAAGGACCATCAGGCACTGACAGGAGAAGGATGGTAGCAGCAGCAGAAGGCAATGGTATGACCCGGGAGTAAATTGCAACTTCTGGTGTCTGCCACTAGAACGGCCTCCACTCCACAGGTAAGTGCTGTGCCTTGCGACTGAGCACTTTTAGCGAGGGAGGGGCTGAGAGGTGAAGGGGGGCTGTGAGGAGGAAGAGGGGGCTGACAGGAGGCGGAGGAGGGGGGGGCTGTGAGGAGGAGGAGGACGGGGGGGCTGTGAGGCGGGTGCTGAGAAGAGGAGGAGGGGGGAGCTGAGAGGAGCCGGGGGGGGGGGGGGGGCTGTGAGGAGGCAGAAGGGGGTTTTGAGGAGGAGGGGGGCTGAGAGGAGTGAGAGCGGGCTGTGAGGAGAAGGATTGGGTGGCAGTGAGGAGGAAGGGGGCTAGGAGATGGAGATGGGGGGCTGGGAGGTGAAGCCCTGAAGATGAGAAAGGCCTTCATCCAGAGTGGGGTAAGTAGCCCCATTTTGATTACCGGTTACTATTGATTGCCAATGTGGCTGTCTAGGCTGCTATTGAGAGGGACTCAGTAGCCACAGTAACAATCAATGGGTTCATGTTTTAAATGTAACAGAATTGACCTGAAACATTGCATGCTCTGATGTTTCACCAGTAAACTGCATGATTTGTAAGTAAAGCTCTACAAAGTATGTTATGAAGGGGAAGAAGAAAGTTATGAAGGGGTTACACTTTTTCCTATGTACAATTGATTTTTGTATATTTTTTTGTGGTACATTAGGGTGTTTTGCATGGCTAAAAGGCCTACAAGTCACATCTTGATATCTGGATAATAGGGATCTTGGCCATTAGTCTAGAGGAGGGGGGGGGGGGGCGGATAGATTTGTTGGAGGGGAGGAGATGTGAATAATTGACCTGGGAAGGGGCAGGGGTGGTGGGGGTTAACCCCTTGTTTGCCTTAGAAGTAGCATAGCAATTGTTTACTTGCCTTTGAGGTGGCCAAGGAGGGTAGGTAGTGTAGTGGTAGTGTAGTTTAATGTTAATATTACCTATTTGTAGCCCTTAGTGGCCAGCTAGTCATGGAAATTGACCATTTGAGCTAATAAGGGTTAATAGTACTGTAATGTGTTATGTGTTGTAGTTATCGTGTTATCACCTATTTCAGGCTGGTTTACGATATCTGGCCCATATATATATTGGCCATTATATACATAGGCTAGACAGGGCTAACGCCAGCCTGGAGTAGGTGGTAATAAAATGCTTTATTCTTGGCGTTACTGTGGTTCCGATAAATATTGGGACTTGCTGTATGGCATCAACATGACTCTAACTTCAGTATTCAGTCATGTTAATACCGGTCCCGATATGTTTTATCGGTCGTGGTAAAAAATGTTTTAATTTTAGTGGTTCAATGTTGATGTATTGCACCATAATAAAAATGCTTTTGGGACTTGGGGGGCGGGCAATAACACATTTTAGGCTTAACAATGTTTGATTTATCCAGGCCTTAAATTCCTGAGTAAATCCAAACACTTTGAAATTAGACCCTGCCCTGAAAAACCATTTATTCACAAATCTCCAGTACAGGTTCTGACTTTAGTTCCTTTATCTCCTTCTGAATACAAAAAGAGCATGGCAGGCAGGCAATGCACAAAATGAACAATTTAGTGGTGGCAATATGCAGATTTGGGCAATTTTCTGGTCTAAAAAATGTGAGCTAGTCTTGCAGTGTATAGAGATACTTATTAAAACCATACAGTGCTCCCGTTCATTATCAGTGTTTTCAAAGGAGTGAACTGCTATACAGTACTGTACTTTCCCCCTATCGTTTGCCATGCCACATGGATCACAGGTTACACCTTTACTCTGCAACAATGTCCCCAAAGAGATTACTAGCTGCAAAACTGGCCATTTGTAATTCTTTATCATTGTTGCCTAAAAACCTACTCCATGGGAAATAAATAGAAGGAAAAGAAAAAACTTACAATGCTAAAAATCCTTTGCTACATTACTTCATACCTTTCCTTCACTTTTCCATGTCACGAAGAAACCAAATTCGTCCATTTTAAAGAGGCAATTAGGCTCAAACACAAATGACTCCTAACAAAAAAGAAAGATAACTTGACTTTATATCATGGTTAAGAACAGTGTTCTCAAAAAGCCCAACATACAACATGAATGATATAAACAAATGATAGAGGTCATTCTCTAAAGAGTTGAGTTTCGGAGAATGCCTAAATACACTTGCCACTGGTTATTGTCCCCTTGTCACGTTTTCCTTCACCAAATACTATGGCAGCCAATTTTAGATAACTTCATAATTGGCTTCCCGCTAAAGGCAAACATTTGGCAGTTTTGTTATCTGTGCAAATGAAAATGCTATGCATGTGGAAATGCTTCAAGCAACTACCCGGTCACACTCAATTAAATTATCAGGAGTAAGGGGAGGAGAGCGGCAGGCAATTTGCCTATGGAAGAAAACAAAAGTCTTGCTGGATGTAGAAAAACATAGCACAAAAATTATATATAGATTATTTGTAAAAAAAAAAAAAAGTAATCAATAACCAAGATCTGATTGCTGAAACTAGGTACAGTAGTTATTGAACCACGTTGGAAGGAGGGACTTTATATCTAACAGATATTAGGTCTAAAGAAATGTAGGGGCGGGTGAAATATAAATATAAATATATATATATATATACACACAAAAAAATATTGCTGCACAAAAATCAGTAACCTAACAATGGTAAATAGATAAATGCATCTGTAAACACTAAATTTAAATGCTGCAATAGTGTCTCAGCTCCCACACAAAAAAAACAAGAAAGAACAGATGGACGTATAGACACAAGCGCAAGAAAACAGTCCTGAAAAATTATAAATGAAAAATAATAATGATGGAGCAAGGAAGGTATCCTTGGAAAAATGAAAAAGAAAAACAATAGAAAATAAGAAAGTACAGTTTGAATAGTCCTCTGTGTGATGTAACTGGGGAGTCTCACTGTATCACAGATACTGTTTGCATGTTCAATCCTAGTGGAAGTGTTCCTGCTGCTGCTTCTGGATCGGGGAATCCTCAGAGCCCAAACAGTGAAAGTGGAATATCTAGAATACAGGAGCGCAGACAAACTCCAAAGTCTTCACAAACATTTACGGGGTCTGCAGCTGCTATTCCCTTGTGGAAAGGATTATCCCTGATTACCACAGCAGGCGCTGTATTACCTTGGACTGTTGGATTGCACCCCCTGTGTGGGACTATCATTTATATCAGTATTGGTTGCTGGATAATCCTGGACTGTCCCTTGTACGCGCCCCCTGTTAGGATACATTTATCCCGGTTGCTCGTTGTTTTTGTGCATTTTTCTATAGGGAGATCTGTACAGGGAAAGGGAAGAACCATCAGACATTTTTGTGTCTCGTGGGAACGGGCCTGAAGAAGGGGTTTGTACCCCGAAACGTTGCCGCCCTCCTCTCCCTGTCACTTTTATATTTATGTCTCACCCTATCCTTTTTCCTTCCCCTGTTTTTCTCCCATTATTATTTTGTTTGGATGCATTGTGGTTTTATATTTTTTACTTACATAACATTAGGATTTGTGTTTTTTTTTGCCCATTAAACTTTTTTTTAGCATATTCCTTTCTTTTTTTATTCTTCTGTGTGCTGGGAACATTGGATTCTTTTTTTATTTATTTATTGTTTTGATATATATATATATAATTTTTTTTAATTATTTTTTTCTTATATTTTATTTATTATGTTTATTATGTTTTAATATATATACACACACACTGCGTTTTAAATGATCCAAACAGGAAAAAGTCGGTGCACAGTCTAAAAAGATGACTCTGAACGTGGTGACCAAGTACGATGTTTATTGATTAAAATCCAAAAACATGTGGTGCTTGCAAGTTCTCTAACATGTTTTGCATGTCGTAGGCGCTTTGTCAAAGGGTAACTTGCTGAAACAAAGTGTATCTTGATATACAGTAGGCGGTCTTGATTAAAGAATTGACTGCAGATTGCCTCTGATCAATCGCTTGATCTAGAACTGGTGAGATATGCAAATCATTACAAGGAACCACCAACCATGATACACTGTGTCACCTAGAAGTTATATTAGCAAAAAAACACAAACAAAATGTGTCAAACATCAACCGTATAACAACCTGAAACATAAAAGTGAAAACAATGACCTACATTGGTACTACTGATAAAATACAAGGGTGTATAAAGACAGCCAAACATGTAAAAGTGCTACATATAAAAACACAAAGTACCAAGATATATAAATCTCAACATAGTGGAGACATGCGTATATCATAAAGATATTATAGATAAATATAAAGATATACTGGATGAACTGAATAATGTAATCTAAACTAATCAATATATAATCTCAACCGAGTTGAGCATTACTTTCAATCTTGTAATTGCATGGATGACAATGAGAGATAATGAAAAGTAAAACCATATGTATCCAGAAAATGAGAAATGTATTGGATATTCACTATTGATACTCCCTATCCTAGAGGTATCAATGTTGAATGGGAATTGCAACATTTCCTTCAAGATTGAATATATCTCTCAATTTCTAGTTGCATATGAGATTTTTCATCAATAAATCTATTATATATCAGCGATATGGTTCTCCAATATGGATAGAATTTATGACTTCTCCTTTCTTTAAACCTCAAAAATTCCAAAATGTCTTTACATATGTTTTACATATTGTTATTTTGTACTTCAGCAATTATATAACTGATCCCTTATGGTACAGGCGGTGGTATCTAATTTTTATGCATCAGCATGTTTAATGGTTTATCATTGATAGGCAGTGAATCACAATTCACAACTTTGGATACTGCGACCATTTTCTGGATACATATGGTTTTACTTTTCATTATTGTCATCATGCAATTACAAGATTGAAAGTAATGCTCAACTCGGTTGAGATTATATATTGATTAGTTTAGATTACATTATTCAGTTCATCCAGTATATCTTTACATTTTATCTATAACATCTTTATGATATACGCATGTCTCTACCATGTTGAGATTTAGATATGTTGGTACTTTGTGTTTTTATATGTAGCACTTTTACATGTTTGGCTGTCTTTATACAGCCTTGCATTTTATCAGTAGTACCAATGTAGGTCATTGTTTTCACTTTTATGTTTCAGGTTGTTACACGGTTGATGTTTGACACATTTTGTTTGTGTTTTTTTGCTAATATAACTTCTAGGTGACATGGTGTATCATGGTTGGTGGCTCCTTGTAATGATTTGCATTTCTCACCAGTTCTAGATCAAGCGATTGCCTCTGCTTAACCTGCAGTCAATTCTTTAATCAAGAACGCCTATATCAAGATACACTTTGTCTCAGCGAGTTACCCTATGACAAAGCGCCTACGACATGCGAAACATGTTAGAGAACTTTGGTAGCCTACACCTTGGAAAGGCAGTATTACTGCCGAAACGTTGGATTCCTTGGCACATTAAACCCCTTTTCAATTGATGATTAAGACCGTGTGCCTGATTCTTCTTCTTCAGAGAGCTTGCAAGCATCACGTTTTTGGATTTTAATCAATAAACGGCATTCTTGGTCACCACGTCCAGTGTTATCTTTTTTTGGGTGTGCATTGGCTTTTTCCTGTTTGGATCCTTCCCCCTGCTGCATGCTCAATGCTTGGGAGCACGCCTGGCAGGAACCTCCGTTCGGACTGAGGGTCGTGGAGGACCGTGAATAGTCTGGACTATACTATCCACATTATTGTTATGCTGTTCATCATGCCAGTGGATTCTGCATGTTGCACGTACTCTTGGGGCTGGTGTTGTTGGGTACCGCTGATAGCCCTTCACGGGGGACCCACAACAGCCTCACTCCACCATGCACAGGGTTAAGTTGCATTTTTTACTGACAGGCTCATGGTCATAATCACTTGCCCACACTCACAAAGATTTGCTGATTCCACAAGATTCGTGCTTTACAGTGTTATACACCACTCAGGTGGACTAATTATTGTTATTCATATTGTATTTTTTTGATGCACCGGACTCTGGGACTGAATACTACTCAATTTTTCACATGCATTTTAAAAGATGATACTTATTTGCCACAGATATATACTGGTGGCTTTATGCATGCAGTAATCAGGAAAATCACCATATTTGCGTCTCTGAAAGCCTTATGAATCTATCAAAGACTGATTCCCTGCTTCTAAGAGGTGTGCCGAATTACAACCAGTCAGCATTGGGTGGGGGGAGCCTATGTGCGCTTCATAAACCCATCCGAGTCCTATTGTGGTCACACCCTTGATGAAGCAATAAGTCTATGTTGCAAAACGCGTTGGACAAAGTACCTGAGGGGGTTTGTCCCAGTTGGCAAACCATACTCATACCGGAGTGGGTCATCATAGCTGAAGTCTCTATAGTCGTAGAACGAAGCTATAGGACAACAGTCACTCTAAACAGATAAGCTCTGCTTATCATTGTTATTGCTCATGCATTATTGCACTTTTCCAGTTGTTTATATTCCATTAAATGTGTTTTGATAATCTAAACCACGTGGACTGTGTTTGTATTCTAGATGTTCCACTGTCACTGTATTCTAGATGTTATATCTATAAAACAAAAAGATGTGGATTTCAGACGGCATTTTATTTATCAGGTAACATCAGATATTTGAAATTGAAATAATTTATGTACTGAGTAAGAAGATCTAACCAGGCACAAAAAACAGCGTCAACATGGACAAAAAAGCTCTGCAAAATAGTTTGGAAAATATTTAATTTGTCCTCTTCCCTCTGTTCTTCCAAATGTGACAAACATCAGATGTTTATGTTGAGTGAAATTACCCTTTAATTGATATGGTCTGCTGGTCATAATCAAATTTTTGTTTTTATAATTACTTTGCATACCACACTGCAGGACCTTTTACTCTTTTGTGAAACACAAGGTGTGTTATTGGTACCCCAGGTAAATCTGTACAGGAGTCATGAAAGTAATGCTAGTACTGCCCAAACTACATCTAATTAGAAAGGCATTTAAAAAACCCTATTCATCTCAGGGTGAAGTCTGTTGTAGATTCAGCTTTCTATCCCACAGCAGGAGTCCAATTACTGAACTTGGTAAGAGACATCAACAGAACAATGCCATTCAGTATCTTACTTCTTCATATCTGTCAAAAACTGCCCCATCTTGCATGAAGGAAGAGACAACCTTCTGCCAATTGAATTCATATGGTTTTGCCATGTTGTTTTCTTGGGAAAGGCCTAAAAGACAAAAAAGAAAAGGTAAATATCATAACTGCAACATAATTCAATGCAAGACAATTAAAATAAGACTTTTTAATATTTCCTTTTAAAAACGTAATCTTCTAAAGTTCCTTTGTCCCTTTGTTTTTATGCCCCAACCCTGACTAAATATTCTTGGTTATCTACACTTTTGATGGCACACACATTGTGTAGTCATTTTTTCAGTTTATGACTGAGTAACTGTATTTGTTGTGTAGGGAGTTACTGTGTTAATGCATATTCTTAGTTCTAAAGATGCACAATATGAAATCTATGCTTGCAGAGCTAACTGTCTTGATGGAATGTTTTGAAACTTACAACTGTAAATGTAAGTGCATCAGAATTTAGTGAACAGTATAAAGCGTAAGTGTGTTTGGAGAGGGTTGTGTAGGTATTAAAGTACTTAAAGAAGCAGTTCCCTATGCTCACTATTTTCAGCTCCAGCGACCCCATGATTCTGTACATGCTATATATATATAAGGTAGAGATCAAAAGATACTAAACATTTCCTATAAAGAATGAGTTATATAGTTGTGGGTCCATGCAGCAGAAAATAGCTATCATGTCTTATTTCCACTGTAACCAATTCTTATTCTCAAATCCTTAAACCAAACAACAAGTCATGAAATCACACAAGTGAAGAACTTGTTGTCACACCGATATGAAAACAGGTTTTTTCTTTAGTGATTTTATGTATATATATAAACCATAAAATATCATGTGTAACTTGTAGACAAAATAACTCTTGTAACTTAGGCATAGATAATAACATTTTACCAAGTTTGTCATTCCACAATTCCAAGAAATCCTTATGTTAGAACCTCAACTAACAGCCATCTAACCATTTTCAGATCTTAGGGGAATTACAGGAAGTCCTCTTCTTTTATTACTCATACTGGGTAAATTACCCCCCTCCCCCCCAATATATATATATATTTATTTTTTTCATTATTATTATTATTAAAATATGAAAGTAATCACTAAGGGCCCAATTCAATATGTTTCGAAGGGGAAAGATCTCTTTGCAATCAGAACATATTGAATCACGCTCTAAATCCTTAAATTCACAGAAACTATAGATAGAATATTTCAAAATGTATCTGCCTTATGCATAATAGCTTGGTGATTGAAAGCCTGACCTGGTATTCTCCAGTCAGGCACCAAAGAAGAACATAAAAAGCTCCCTGTGTCAGTAAGGATTTGGAGAACACAAAGGTACTGTAAGTTTGTGTGTGTGTGTGTGTGTGTGCAGTTAGTTTGTACTGGATGTGTAAAGTGGATTTCAGTGTGTTTGTGTATGTGTCGGTGGTGCGTGTGTAGGCGTGTAGGAGGAGACAATGTGTCTGTGAGGGTGCAGGGATCAGTGTGTCTGTGGGCAGATGAAGGAGTCAGTGCAGGGAACTTGTGGAATTAGTTGTCAGACATGGTTATTTTTGTTGCGTAAATGCCGCTTTCATTATGTATTTTTATTAAGGCTGAAATGCAGAAACCTATAACACTGGTGATTTTTGTCTTTGTATTTCCTCCATAATAAAAATGCTTCAACCGTGGATCACTTTCTAGAGATTCCAGCTCCAACTTTATAGACCTGTAATATGCTCTTCTATATGTTTTATAAAGTGTGTGTGTCTTCAAAAGATACTCTACAATTTGCTGCACAACCCTCCAGCAGCACGGAAACTATAATAGATGCATCATTTACACCCCCAATAAACATGTTGGTTAGTTGTTCATTCATTGCCAATTATGGCTCGGTAGTGGCCTATTGTATTTTTTTCATACAAAATCATACTGTGAAGCGTTAGTAACAGGTCATTCAACATATTAAAATATACAAGAAGTGTGTCTAAGTTTAAAATATACAGTGGTAGTGGCTGCTGACTTCATCCATGAGGACAAGCTGAAAAGGCTTTGTTACAATGCTTTCTGCCACTTCCAACCTTATGAAGTAATACAAGTCTATTTCCACTGTAGAAAAACAACATTCACAGCATACTATTTACACATTACAATGAAAGGTTTAGGGCCATATTTACTGAGCAAAGCTATTTGATAAGACACCTTCCGTGCAGAAGTTTTCCCGAAAGGTCTTCTGGAAAAGCACTGCTTAGTAAATATGGGCCACAGTCAAAGTTCTGTTTTTTTTCTCTTTTTTTTACCCATATACAGAGGCCCTGCTCTCTTCCCCATTCATTGCCAGAGAAGAACGTGGGGACTCTGTAAAAGTCTCTTACAGTACCTTCTCCTTCGCGCCTTTCCTCCTTCTGCAGCGTCGCGGTGTGACGCCATGATGACACGTAGCCATAAAAACGTGACATCACATGGTGTTATGTTGTCATGGAAAAGCGTCGTTATGTGACTTGCGGTGTCATTTGATGCCGCAACGCTTCAGAAGGAGGAGGGCGGTGCTGCAGCAGGATGAGGCGCTCCAGGCAGTAAAAAGGTAATTACCTATGGGAGGCAACATTTTTGATTCGAAACTGCCGGTGCCCGAGGATTACACTGTGGGATGACTGATCCGGAAGCATGCAGCCCCTGCAGCGATGTCACGACAGCACTATCCCCAGAGCCGCGGCTTTAAGCTTTTTCGGCCATGGTTCCAGAGACAGTAAGTTGTGCTACTGCACTAAGTGCTTGTACTAATCACTTCATGTTGGGATATGCTGCTGGCAGCACAGTACAGTACTTAGATTTTAATCATGAACACAATACCATCTTATGGATGTTATGAGAAAATCCAGCACAGATGTTTTGATAACCGTCTTTCTCACAAATCAATGTAAAGCTTAATGGTAAATCCTGCTTTAATCATTTTGCAGATGTGTGAGAGATGTACAGTATGCAGCATCCCCTGGAAACAGCTTACTTATTCTTAAACTTGAGCTGATTTATCTTGTATTGAAATAAATTTGCACTGAAAGCTATCAGAATTTAGTTTAAAAAAACAAACAGCATTAGTGAAATATGTGAATATTGTAGGAAATGTGGATAAGAAATCAATCTAAAAATGTAGGAACAATATTTTCATAGATATAACAAACTTAAAAAGATGGAATAAGAGATCACATAAGAAATATCCAAATTAGTTTAACAACTCACTGTGTCTCTAATCACTTTTAAAATCACACATGGGAAGAACTCCCAGGATTTAAAATGTTGCGCTATAGACAAAGTAGACATACAGTAGATAGGAGGGGAGATGCTAGGTATGTAGAAGGAAAGGAGCACACCATCCGCATCAGTGGATCAAAAATAGATAGGGCAGCTCCAGATGTAGGAGAAATTGTGTTTATTGCACAATCAGCTTAGCAATGAAGGTGTAGGAAATACACCAACAACATGTTTCATCCAACAGGACTTTATCAAGGTTTTACCTTATAAAATGTATGCTTATGCTTATTCCCTTACACCTTGATAAAGTCTTGTTGGATGAAACATGTTCATTGCTAAGCTGATTGTGCAGTAAACACAATGTTACTACATCTGGAGTTGCCCTATCTATTTTTGATCCACTGATGCGGATGCTGTGCTCTTTTCCTCCTACATATCCTGATCTCTACCATTGAGGATTGCACGCTGCAGAGTTTTTCCCTGTCTGGATTTCACTGTCAGGTAAAGGGCAACAGCCCCTCTGTATTTACCTTTTCAGTGACTGCTGTTTTATTGATCTAAACCCTATGGGTAGGTAATCACTTACCAGGTGACCAATCTCTGTGGTAGCCAGGTGGGCACCACTAAGTCCCTTAATCTCCCTTGGGTGATTTCTGTTATAATACAGTTATTATGGACATTGGGACTATACTCTGAATATATGGTTCTTATACAATAGAGCACTTACGGTGAAGCACCATCTACCAAATCACCGAGATGCTAGGTAGAATAAACTCTACCAGAGAGAAATAATTTACATTATTCATGAGGCCCCCCCGCCTATGGATAGGGGGGCCGCTGTAAAGAAAAAGCACCTTGCTTGAAAACACGTTTGCCAATGTAAACATTTGGCAACAGCTGACAATGCTGGTGAATTTTCATTTTGCTAGTTTAGGGCACATAGGATGTCAATAGAGCCATATTGGAATCGTTTCTTTCCCAAACTGTATCTCCCTCTATCGTTCTCCTTTAAGTTCACAGAGATTCGATTGGTCCTCAACACTGAGCCTCAGTGACCTAATCTTTCTCCACTGCTTCACCATTTCCATTTTCAGAGTACACAGATTAAAAATGTGAGTAAAACCAGTGACTAAAACCCTCCACCGTACAGCAGATTAAAAAAAAAAAAACTTAAGAGCCCATTCATGTCTCAGACAGGCCCACAAACCTGTCTTTCCCCATAATCACTCAGTATACAATGCTTCCATTGCAGCAAGGGATTCTGGGTAGCACAGCCTGGGTCAAAGAAGTGCATGGTTACAGTAGCCAACCTACTCACCAACAGCTGTTTCAAACTTTTGAGTCTCATCGAGAATACTGAGAGATCACGGACTGTGGTAAACTATCACATCCATGGTTTCCTCCCTTTAAGTTTGCTGTATGGTGAAGGGTTTTTTGTCACTATGTTACTCCCTATAACTTACTTTGTTTCTGCTTGTAGCCACTACATCTTCCCATTGCAGGGCTAGTAACCATCCTCACACCCAGACCCAAAAGATTGAAACACCAGTCTGTGAGTAGATTTACTGGCTATGCTATAGGCATCCATTTTAAAATGGATAAGATGCAAAAAGTGGCACACTGTGAGTGCTTATTTGCATGTCATCACCCAGAATCCCCTTGCTGCAGTGGAACCATTGTACGCTAAGAAAAAATTGTGGAATGCAGGTTTGTGGACCTGTCTGAGACTGGTGAATGTGCTAATAAGTGGTATTTTTTATTTGCTGCTCCCTTTAAGTCAAATTCAGGAACCTCAAAATGGTAACAGATTAGCCCACCTTCAATAGTTCAAACTACTTTTTATGGTGCAAACTATAAGAGCGATGGTTTACATTATATATATTACTTAATAAATCCATCATTATGTGACCATTATCATTTCAAACGTTTTAATGTTCCCCTAGGAGCACATCATATTGTTGTACATGACATCCTTATCAGAGAAAACCACAAGTTAGAAGGAATACGTTGCTTGGTGAATAGGGACATGTAAGCTAGTGACACAAGTCAAAACCTTCTGTGTGCACTGTGTGACTGACACGGGAGACCAGGCCATTTACACCTTTTTACCAGGATCATGCATTGAGCAAAACGAGTTAAATAAATAAATTGTACATTTATTCACAGGAAAAGGCAAACACAAAATGTACAGCAAAAAAGACACACTTATTTGGGAATTGGGGGTTGAAAAACTATGCTTTCCTATGTGTAGGGGCTTATCAATCCAAAGCTTACCCAAAAAAGTCTTGGAACTGAAATCAACCTGAAGTTCCAAATGCCACAGCTCCCCTCTCCCTCCAAAGGGCTGGAATTTACTTGGTGCTTAGACACTTAGAAAACTTTGAGAGAACTTTGATAGCCCTTGGAGAACACTGGAAAACACCTCTATCTCTAATGGGCACAAGGCGTTACTGTATAATACCTCTGACTTTCATTCAAAAAACACTATAGCCCAATCCAAAGCGTGAGAAATGTCTCCGCCGCCAATCAGAGACAAACTGGTAGACACAACAGGGTTACCTGGAAATCTGAATGAACCATGGGGCATGGGCAATTTGGCACCTCTGGCCCTGGTTCTCTCAACGCCACCCGCGGTGACAGGCTCCTGCCAGTCTGGTGGGATCAATGGAAATGCAAAGGGTGTCCATTGATCTCAGGACATGGATACTTGTCCTTCCCTCCTGTCCAATGGTCTTGACACCTCAGACACATCCTCTGTGCTTTCATCTCCACTGATGAGTAGACACAGTGGCACCCAAGTTGGTAGCCCACTGGCTCACTCAGAACACTGGCTCTGAACGTCCCAGCTCATCTCGGTGCACAAACAGATATGTTTTAAAACACACTGTTCCATAAGATATACACTTTAAAAATATCCTAAGTCTTTTGGTTATGGGAAATAGAATAAGAAGCTGCACGTTATTTCTTACTAGCCATATTCCCCACACTCTATACAAAAGACTTAGGACTGGACTTTTAAAAGTCCCCTCACAACCTTGTAGATGATTGGAGTACCCCCAGAAGCCCTATACCGGTTCTGGGTGACCTGGGCATTTACTGGGTGTCCACATCAACCTAGTGATGACTTGACTGTTTCAGGGACACCTCACATTCCTATGCCCCATTTACCTTTCGGGTCTGTGCTGAAGCATGGTTGGAGCACCCCAGAACCCCTATACAGGTTCTGGGTGACCTGGGCATTTACTGGGTATCCTGATTAACCTAGGGACCCCTTGACTGTTTCAGTGACACCTCACATCCCTTTGCCCCCTTTATCTTTCTGGGCTGTGCTTAAGCAGGGACCCCTAGTGGTGAGTCGCGCAACTGTTTTCAAGTGGAGATATTACCGAGACTGTGTCTACATGCATCCAGGCATCCTACCTGATTCCTGGTTACATTTTTAGGGGAAGCAGCAACTCTGGGCCCTGACTAGATAGACACAATCTGACAACACTTTCTCCGCAAAACCCCATCTGAAACTCATACCACAGCACTCCCTGCTTGCTGGCATCCCTGGAAAGGTAAAAACACAATCTTTTAGTTTGATTGCTGAATTCACTTGTTTGTCATAGGAAGAAATCCTAAACATTTATGCTGTGGCAAGGCTGCAATGTAGAAACGTTCGTCTATGATCGAGTCTCATTGCTGAGTATACCTGTGGTGTACATACAACTATATAATTACCTGTCCCTACACTGTGTTAGATGATTTCAGCAAGAAGTCTAACTGCTCGTATATAACAATGAAAACATGTAAATGTATCAACATGTATAAATCCTCTCAATGTATTAGTAGTAGATTACAGTATTTGTGTTGCTTTAGGGCCTGCAGGGCAGGGATGCTTAACTCCAGTCCTTAAGCCCCCCGAACAGGTCAGGTTTTCAGGATATCCATGCTTCAGCACAGTTGGCTAAATCAGTCCCTGCTTCAGCAAAAAGTGGCAAAATCAGAGGGCGGCTTTGAGGACTGGAGTTGAACACCCCTGCTAGGTGATGTATACTGTATGCTTGCTTACTAATATGGAGGGAGAGAACAAGGTGCAACTGATGAGGTTGTTAGGCATCGAAAAATTCACAGTGGTACAAATAATTTGGGGGAATGTCTAATCCTTTCTGTATGACTGACTTTAATCGTTCTGTAGCACTTCATAAACTGCCCTAATTTATATGAAAGTGTAGAAGGGAAAATCAGCGCGGAAATGCTTATATTTGAAGGAGACATCTCACATGTAGCTTTTAGATGCAATTCGCTGGTATAAACAGAAGAGACAGCTGTGCATCACTCAAAGCACCTGCATACTGTACATTTTCTGGACACTTTGGATACTGGATAAAGAAAAGTGAATCATTAATGGATTTATCAGTGGCTACACAGCAATAATCATTAAAAAAAAAAGATAAATGTACTTGTTGTTAGGCAACTATTAGTCACTGTGGGTTTTAATGGTACTTTTAAAGGTGTATTCACTATCATAAAAAAATACATTTTAATGGAAATATAGACCTGAAATTGCTGCACTCAATGTCACACAGCATAAAGTAGTAAGTCACAGTTACTAAAGGAAATAAACAAATACTTGTGATGCAACACGTGGTTACAGTTATGGATGTGCACATCTTTTCCACAAGGTTGCGAATCATACAAAGTTTGCCGTTTTTCAGTCGCAAATAAAATAGCAGGTCAGTCCAGAGTTTGCAAGCGATTTACCAATTCTTTGAAAGAAAATAATCCAGAACTCAAAATAGGGGTTTTGGAGCAGAAGGAAGAGACAGGGAGAAGCCAATATTGAACCCACCGACTACCAGAACTCTCCTGAGACTGACTACCAGAAGTCACCCGAGACTGACTACCAGAAGTCACCCGAGACTGACTACCAGAAGTCACCCGAGTCTGACTACCAGAAGTCACCTGAGACTGACTACCAGAACACACCTGAGACTGACTACCAGAAGTCACCCGAGTCTGACTACCAGAAGACACCAGAGACTGACTACCAGAACACACCCGAGACAGACTACCAGAACACACCTGAGACTGACTACCAGAACACACCTGAACACAGACTACCAGCAAACACCTGAGACGGACTACCGGAACACATCTGATAATATAGGGAAAATGTGGAATAAAGCATTTGAACAAACTCATGCATATTAAAATTAGATTGTTTCCCTGGTATCTCAGGTGCATTCACAAGTATCTCCCCACATGTTGTATAGAGGAGTGTGTTGGGAGACATATACAGTAGTGTTGACAGTCAATGGGTATGGTAGAATTGACATACAGTCAATGGGTATGGTAGAAAATTAGTCTCTTTCACACCTACTTTCCTCTTTAGCAAAAGCCCTATTTTAGGGCCTAGCCTTAAAAAGGCTTTGAAAAACTGCAAATTCATGTTAGAAATGTGTGGTTTTTGCTAAATGTTTAGCCCTTTGAGGTTCAGCTGAACGTTTCAACAGGAATTGAATTTGGGAGCAAAAATGATAAAAAGTTATGACTGCATTTTAGATAGTTTCACACATTTCAAATAACCAGTCTGGATTGTGATTACTTAAATGAACTTACAGTGTGTTTCCTTGCACTCTGCTTATTAAATATATAGTACTTTACATACTAAAATACAACATTATAAAATGTTGTTTTAATGCGTGATGACCCTGTATCTGATAAACTGGTTTCCTCATTTGACATAGAACCTCCTGATCATTCAGTGGCTTTCTTTCATTACTATACATTTAGTACTGATGATGAATCTCAGTTTATTAATAATTTTAAAAAAAAGGATCGTGAAACATTCAATTAATAACTCAGTTTGCTCTAGAAATGTGACTAAGATAAGTTTTTGAGTTACGACTAGAGATCCTCTGAATTAGCGATCTGTCAAAGAAAAAAGAATATAATATGCAAAACAAGTTTATCTGCATAATGCTTTACCTTGCAATATTTTTCCATTTGACTATGGATAAAATGACAATATGCAAGGCTTCAAAGATGAAATTCAGTTAGAGGATAATATGAAAAAGTGGGAAAATAATGCTAATTTACTGCAAGCATTATTAAAAGAGTAAGAGTCAAACATGATACCACTAAAATCGAACAGGCAAGGCAGAACAGGTTGCTGCAATGCAGAATTTTGCTACAATTTGTATTGTAAGACCATCTAAGAAAAAGCACACAATGATGGCAAATTATCCTGAATTTCTACTACATAAGACTGAACTATTTTGCAAGTTTATAACTTACAATACAATTTTTTGATATTATACTGCAGAGTAATTAAATAAGTACCAAATTAACCAGGCAAATTATTTGAGATAAGGAAAAAGCAGAGGTATTGAACAAATTATTTGCCTCTGTGTTTACCAGGGAATAATTAATTGCAATAATAGTGCTGCAGGAGGAAGCCACAACCTCTATATTAACAAACAATTGGTTAACTGAGGAAGACGTTTATACGCGGCTTGATAAAATTTAAGTAAATAAGGCATAAAGCCAAGAGTTCTTAAGGAGCCAAGTTCAGTTATAGCCAAACCATTATATTTAATACTCAAGAACTCAATTTCCACAGGCTCAGTACCACAAGATTGGCGTAAAGCAGATGTGGTGCCTATATTTACAAAGGGAGCTAGATCACAACCCAGGGAACTACAGACCTGTACGCCTAACATCAATAGTGGGGAAACTACTTGAAGGTTTAGTACGATATAATATTCAAGAATACCTAATGGATAACAAAATTATTAGTAATTGTCATCATGAATTTATGAAGGATAGGTTGAGTCAAATTAACCTTATTAGTTTATTTGAGGAGGTAAGTAGGAATTTAGACCAGGGTAATGCCGTTGATGTAGTCTACTTAGATTTTGCAAAGGCTTTTGATACGGTTCCATACAAGAAGTTAGTGTACAAAATAGAGCAAATCGGACTCAGTAAAAATATATGCTCCTGGATTGAAAACTGGTTGAAGGATAGACAACAGAGATTTGTCGTAAATGGAACTTTTTCTGGTTTGGCTAAAGTTGGGAGTGGAGTATCTCAAGGATTGGTACTGTGACCTCTGCTTTTTAACTTGTTTATTAATGACCTTGAGGTTGGCATCGAGAGCAAAGTCTCCATCTTTGCTGATGACACTAAATTGTGTAAGGTAGTAGAATCAGAGCAGGATGTAAGTTCTCTCCAGAAGGATTTGGACGGTAAACTTGGACACGTAAATGGCAGATGAGGTTTAATACAGATAAATGTAAGGCAATGCATTTAGGAAACAAGAATAATCAGGCAACATACACATTAAATGGGGATAAATTAGGAGAATCCTTGATGGAGAAGGATTTAGGAGTGCATGTAGGCAGAAGGTTTACCAATAGTGCCAAATGTCATGCAGGAGCTGCAAAGGCAAACAAGATCTTATCTTGCATTAAACGGGGAATGGATGGAAGGGAAGTAAACAGAATGATGCCCCTTTATAAAGCATTAGTAAGACCACACCTTGTATATGGAGTACAGCTTTGGGCACCACTACATAAAAAAGACATTATGGAACTATAAAAAGTACAGACGAGACACCAAATTAATAAAGGGGATGGGAAATCTGACATGAGGAGAGCTAGCTAAATTAGATTTGTTTACATTAGAAAAGCGGCGTCTAAGAGGGGATATGATAACTATATACAAATATATTCGGATACAATACAAGGAGCTTTCAAAAGAACTATTCATCCCAAGGGCAGTACAAAGGACTCGGGGTCATAGCTTAAGTTTGGAGGAAAGGAGATTTCACCAGCAACAAAGGAAAGGGTTCTTTATATTAGGGGCAGTTAAAATGTGGAATTCATTACCCATAGAGACTGTGATGGCAAACATAATAGATATCTTCAAAAAAAAGGTTGGACTTCTTTTTAGAAAGGAAAAATATACAGGACTATACCAAAAACGTAAACATGGGAAGGATATTGATCCAGGGAGTAATCTGATTGCCAATATTTGGAGTCAGGGAGTGTAAGAGATTTGTGCAGAGGTACATATAATGGAGACCGATTTGGGTGAAAATTATATCTTGGCTTTATAGAGCCTGTTCCTTTTTTCCAGGGAAAACATACAACAACAAAAAAATAACAAACCCCTATCCCTTTGTAAGGCCAACTTACTTCCCCAGACCCTATCTGCAGGACTGGAGAGATATTTCCATTACCAACCTATCACCCCAAATGTCTCAGGAAGCACCTTAAGCAGGTGGCCCTCCATGTCAGTCTCTGGCAGGTTCCTGGGTCCTCTGTATCCAGGAAATATAGGTCTCTGGATGTCTTGATCTCAGCACAGCCTTTGTGCTCAAGACAATGTCTGTGTGCAGGCTACTCTGCTCCAAATGTGAGCTACAGAATCTCTCTCCTGTGTCTCACACAAGGCCTTTCTTACCGACTTAACTGGGCAGGTGGAGTCTAGTTAATTGCCTGCTGCACTTAACCAAATCCCTGCTAGATTTTAGAGATCTTTTCTTCAACAAGGATGTCCCTGTTACAGGGAGGAATTGATTTTTCCCCTTATGAGATATCATTAGATGATATTTAACTGGTGTATTTTGTTTGCCTTTCTCTGGATCAATATACTGTCAATACAAATATAGGATAAGTATCTGTCGTCTAAATTTAATATAGGTTGAACTTGATGGACGTATAGCTTTTTTCAACCTCATCTACTATGTAACCAAAAATAAAATAGAAATAGCTGTGTTAGTCCAGTTGCGATAGTGCAGATTAAATGATTACTTCAGTGATAGGTGATACCTAACTTATTTGGACTAACAATTGATATTATAAGACAAGCTTTCGAGCGTTCTCTCTCTTCCTCGGATCAGCAATACTGATTTACAAAATATTCCAGGAGTTTAACACAGATTAGGGAGAAACATTACAAAAAAATATTATAGTGTGTAAGAAAGCCCATATACCAGTTTAAGTTCTTTCAAAACTAAGGCTATCTCACATTTTAATCTTGTCTGTAACTGTTACATACAGTAAGCCTATAATATACATCTTCTTTAACTGTGCATGCAATGTCTTGTATATAATGTATACCCTGTTCATTTATGTAACTATACTTGTAACCATGTATTATTTGTCATTTTAACTCTATGCCCAGGACATACTTGAAAACGAGAGGTAACTCTCAATGTATTACTTTCTGGTAAAACATTTTATAAATTAAATAAATATCAGTATTAAGTTTTTTAGTGTCAAAGACCATCATGATTTTGAACAATTACTCTGCACTATCGCAACTGGACTAACACGGCTATTTCTACTTAATTCATTTTGAACAAACTTTCAAAATTTGTATCTAAAACGATATTACCTCAAAGAGAATATGTTTTGTATTCTGCTAAATTTAATGCAGGAGGTTTCAAAGACGTATTATGTTCGTGTCTTTTAGCTTTAATTATGTTGGCCTTCAGTTGCTGAAAATTGAGTAAAAATTAGTGAGGCTTATATGGAGAAATGGTTAAAAGCATTGTTCTAAAATAGCATAAAACTTAGGCTCCGGATTAGGGTCACCAGGCATCTAGTTTTAGCCGGACATATCCTCTTTTCAATAGCCTGAAAATCCTGTGAAATTATCCGGCTAGAATTTGGACAACCACACTTTTTGTACATGATTCAGCCAACTCTATCAGCAGAACCAGGCAGAGAAACTGTCCAAAACCATCTAAAAATCTGATTGGTGATGGGCTTTAAGTACAGGAGAGATATAAGACCAGAGCTGTCACCACTAAGAAAGTAGAGCCCTAAAATACAATGCCCTCCACTATGTATCCGTATGGGGCGAATGTATTAAGTGCAGCAGTGACTGACAAGCTGTACAGTATGCATGCTGTGGTTCTGTATCACATCAGTACTCTTCAGCTGTTTCAAGGGGGGGGGGGGGGAGAGAAGTTGTCTCCTATCTATAAATCCCTGGGAACCATATGTTTTCCTGGCTTTCAATTTGTTTGCGAGCTGTTCTTCCGCTCTTCTTTGCATTATATGATGTTTGGTTGAAACATAAGAAAATATTAATTACTTAAAACCCACAAGATGCATATTCATAGAGCTCACATAAAGAATATTGCTTTAATGAATTGTAGCGCTGCTCCACCAACCCACGCCTCCCCCTCTGGGAGATTGGCTGGCTACCAGGTGTGAGTTGGTACATTGTACCTGGAGGCTGCAGGAGACCTGAGGGTCTGCGATGTTGTGGGGATAACAGGACAGGCTTTTGATATCTCAGGCTTCATTCCTCTCTTGGTGCAAGCACCTCCATCCACTGCAGGCTCCAGCTTGGCTGGAGACAGTCCCCGCAGTGGAACCAATCTGTCATAATCTCCCCGGAATAGACTGTAGACTTAGACAGGAGGTATATAAAACAGGGACTTCTTTATTGTAGCCACTGCAGATGGTAATATAGCAGGTACATTCTTTTGTCTCAAGTCCCAGACCTTCTGGATGGTACCTAGGCCTAGGTATCAGACTTGAGGCCTGGTGTTTCTCTTCAGCCCTCTGAGGGGCTGAGGGCACATCTCAAGCCCAAGAGGAAGAGACTCAGACTGACTATATTTAGAACTGCCTCTTCTTTAGTGCAGAAGGGGAGGGCACAAGGTCTGCGTCCGGATTAGGCAACACACAGACCATGTCACACCTCCACTCCTACCACTCAAGGAAGCCCAAGATAGGGGGCCTGACACAGCCTGCATCTATCAGGAATTACGTGACAGGGAGGGCAGACTGGTAGCCACCAGGCATAGCTACAAATAAATATGTTCAATGAAGATTAATGTGTAAGATGCTTTACTGAGGAGTATACATGAAGAATCATATCCGATTACTTTCATTTACTATCATGACAGTCATGCTGTGTTAATCGGCTTTTGTAAATTTCTCATTAAACAGCTTTCACAAATGTTATTTACAGCACTAATGAAGTTTCAAAGTAGGTGGCCTAATTGTGTGACCTTATCAAGTCTCGCTTTAAGAACATTCATCATTTAAAAATACTTACAGGTGTCACATGAAGGTATGAAGGGCATCAGTCACCCAGATATAACACCTTAAACAGGTCACTGGCATTAGTTTATTTTGGTCCTTACAGGGATTTTCCCATTAAGCGTATACCGACTATAAAAGCAAGTGAAATAGGATGTTTACATTTTGTACAGACAATCAGCAAAAGTGTGAGAGCTAAAGGATGAGAAAGTTTAAACAAAACATATTCAACAGGATTATCTGTGAATAAATAATTCTGCTAGATACAAGCTCATAAAATCCCCAGTTTCAGATTTTTTTTTAGATTCAATCCCAGACATTATTACAGCAAATTGTTCAACCACAAAGACTGACATCAGAACAGAGAAAACATAGAGATGCAGTATTTATCTCTGCTATAAATATCTCAAACACCATATGATGACTCATTCTTTCTCCTGAAAATATTGAAAGTACAGGTTGTATTGAGTCACTTGACTTGAAATGGTAGTTTCTCATTCTTAATCTACGATCTGTGAAAGTCTGTGTTACTGAATTTTCTTACACTTTTTCAATAAAATATAATTTAAACGGGATGTTCTAAATCTACTTATGTTTACGTTGTCTTTAAGTCAAGCAACAGTAGATGAAGACCTCTGATGAAGTCGCCATGAGTGCCGAAACGCGTAAGGACTCTTTAAAGCGGCATTACGTCATCACGCGGAGACACAGTCAGGCCGGATCGTGTCCGGGGCTATTATTGAGGCTGCGAGTATTCAGCTCGCTACATAACGGGACTCCATCTCAACCATCCAGGCTTCCCAGCTGTTCATGAGAAAACCCGTGCAGCAGTATCTCCTCGCAGAACTATCATTGTGGCAGTGATATATTCACAAACACTTTTATATTTTGTAAACCTTGTGATTGAACCTTTTCCGTCCCTTGTTCACCCCCTACATTAAATGTACATGTTACACTATGGGGTTTGTACTCTTTTCTTTTATATATATATATATATATATAATCTCATCATCCTCTTCAGCCCTTGTTGATCCACTGGTGGATGAAGACCTCCCTAATGACCAGATAGAGAGGTTGCAAGCCTCTCTTCTCCGTATTGTCCCGCCAAAAAAATCTGATTTCCCCCATCTTACTTCTGGTCGTCTTCTTGGTCTTATATCTCTTAGAATACAGTTGAGTACCATCTTTATCCAACACTGTTAATTTCAACTTGTGATGTGTCCAGCCCACTGTCATTTTAATTTCTTCACCATGTGATGATGTCAAACTTTTGTTTGCTTCTGAACACATTTCAGTAATTTTTATCTCTTCCGGTAATACTCAGCATACATCTTTCTATATTTATAGTCTATTTTGGGAGGTTAGTGGCCCCTCCCCCCAAGGTTTAAGTTCGCCCCTCCCCACTTCCAAGTTGGCAGGTCAGTTTCATTTTGCTGGGTTACGATAGATCCAATGCTGATTATTTTTCCCCTAATTATAGAGGTAAATAAGAATTTTAACTTAGAGTGTTAGGACCTGCTAACGGTCATGCCTTGAAGTGGCAGCAGGCTTACAACGCTTTGGCGAAAGGGTTAAACTAAATGACCCTTTTTCAAGAGAATATATAGGTATTGCACAGTGTATTTTTGTCACATTGGAAGTAGCTTTGGGCATTTTTGTATGTTTTTTGTTGTATACATTTAGCCACACCCACTGGCACTCCTTTTGACACTTATATACATATATATATTATGTGGTAAGGTTTGGGGTTTCTCAGAGCTTGTTGGGTATCTGTGTGTTTATTATCTTTCTATATGTCTTTGAGTTATCTGAAGCTTTTGAATTATCTTTGCATTTAGGATACAAGTTTCACATCCATACATGCGCACAGGCAGAATACACTGATTGAACATTTTACTTATGAGGCACAGTGGAAGGTTCCCTTGCAAGATTGTCTTGTCTCCATTCTCCTATTAATTTCCTTCAAAAGGTTCCCATTCATTGATACTTGCTGGTCAAGGTAGACATAGTTTTTGACTTATTCTAGCTCTATTCCATTTATTTCAATCTTTGTAGAATCAACGCATTTATTGAACATCACTTCGGGCTTTCTGACATTCATATGGAGGCCCACATTCTTACTTGCTTAGGTGAGTTAACCGATTCGTTGCTGGAGGTCTTCTGGAAAAATAACAATGTTGTCTGCAAATTCTAGAGGACTCAATTATCCACCAATGATTTTGATTACTTTTTAATGCCAATGAAATGTCTTTAAATTATTTGGTGACATGGTGTCTCCCTGGCACACACCCTTGATTATCCTTATCTTGTTTGTGTCTTCACGTAATTTAACGGTTGATGTAGCATTCTTGTAATTGTTCTTTATAATTTCAATGTACACTTCTTCAACACTATTAATGCAATTAAAACGCCTGAGGTGTAAACAGAGTCAAATGCTCTTTGGCTATATATGAATCCTAAGTTGAATGGTAGATCGTAATAATTACTTAGGGAAATCACTTCTTGTACAATTTACCGTAGGAGATGTTCCATTGTGTTGTATTCATTGCAAAATTCCCCTTGTTCTCTAGGCTGGGCAAAATCCAGGGTCTTGTTGCAGCCAATTAGTGAGTATCTTCGTAAAATCTTGTAAATGATCCAAAGTAGACCAATTGGTCTATAGTTCTTGACATCTTCTTTTTTGTCAATGAGGATAACTATGGAAATGCTCCATTGTTATGAAGGGTTTTGCAAGGATTGTCTCTACTATTGTTTCAAGATATCAGTTGTAATTTCATCTACTAATTTTGCAATGAATTCAGTTATAATTTTCTCTACTATTGTTTCAAGATTTCAGTTGTAATTTCATCTTCCCTGGGGCACTCCTCATTCTTCGTGGATTGAATTGCCTTTGCCACTTCTTCTGAAAAGGACGCATTGTACATCATTGGTGCTATCTTCAAGCTCTTCCTCTGTGCCCTGTGTTATATGTGGTTTTGTACACTTTCATATAAAAGTCCTCAACTCTCTTTATGAAACTAGATTAGGATATCTGCGCTTGTGCTGTCCCATAAATGTGATGTACAACTTGTCTTCCCCGTGCAACCGTCAGCAGGAGTACTCCAAATTCTCCTATAATGTGAGCTCCCAAAAAGGAACTCAGAGGTGTACAAAGACAAAAAAGCAGAAATCGCATTGAGGAAAAATATATGGTTTGTATTTGTTAAGACAGTCCTGTAAATGACAACATGATAAAAACAATTATAATTGATAACATAGCAAAGTTTACATGTGCTTAGAAATTGGGAGACCGCAGACCGGATGATCCGGGTATGCAGCCAATGGGTTAAATGTAGTGGGTCCGGACCACAAACACCATCAGCTGAATGAAATAACCTCTCTCTCTCTCTACGGGTCTGGAGCTCCACCAATGAGGACGCGCACAGCCCCCTCACGGGACTTCTACGCGTTTTGCACTTCCGTGCTTCATCACAGTCTTTTACTGTTGATCCATCGTCTTGTTTGAGTAAGATGAATTGCTTCTTCCCAATCAGAAGCCACTGCTTCATCTTCTTTAAGCTTTTGTAATCTCTGTCAGTCTTCTTCACCATATTAGTTACAATGACATGTTCTTACATCTTCAGTTATACACTTACAGATTGTCTTGCACAGCTCTGCATATTGCATTATTTTTCTTGCATTTTGGGTTTACTTTATTTTTTGTTGTTTACTCAGTATCTGCATTGTCTTATCTGATATCTTCTTAATGCTGTTATATACAGTAGTGTGTGCGGCCGTGCGCGCGTGCCTGTTCGAAGGCGCGTGCACGTGCCGCATTTTTATTTTGTGTATACTGTGTACTGTGTATGCTGTGAGCTGTGAAGGTACTGTGTTTATGTGTGTGTATGTGTGTTTGTATATGTGTGTGTGTGTGTGTGTGTGTGTGTATGTATGTGTAATTTATTATTTATTAAAAAAAAAACATTGGTAAAAATAAAATATTTATTAAATTTGTGCAGACACACAAATACATACACACAGACACACACACACACACATATACATCCATACACATGCATACATATATATATATATACACACACACACACACACATACAGTAGAGGCAACGTTTATTCTAACATTTGCCGTAAACTAGTCGGGTTACATTCTGGGTATGTGCTGGGTATGTGCTGGGTATGTTCTGGGCTAGTTTGAGGCACGTTTAAGGCATTTCTGCATTGACTAACGACCCATAGGATTAACACAGCAGGGATCCCTGGCAGTCCTATTCAGTTTGAATGGGACTGCCAGGGACCCCCGCTGTTAATCTGATAGGCCATTAATCAATGCAGAAATGCTGGGGCTAGTTTAAGGAAAGTTTAAGGCATGTATTCAGAATGTACCTGGGTGTTTCCTGGGTTTTTTGGGGAATTAACTGCTGTGTTAATCGGCTTTTGTAAATTTCTCATTAAACAGCTTTCACAAATGTTATTTACAGCACTAATGAAGTTTCAAAGTAGGTGGCCTAATTGTGTGACCTTATCAAGTCTCGCTTTAAGAACATTCATCATTTAAAAATACTTACAGGTGTCACATGAAGGTATGAAGGGCATCAGTCACCCAGATATAACACCTTAAACAGGTCACTGGCATTAGTTTATTTTGGTCCTTACAGGGATTTTCCCATTAAGCGTATACCGACTATAAAAGCAAGTGAAATAGGATGTTTACATTTTGTACAGACAATCAGCAAAAGTGTGAGAGCTAAAGGATGAGAAAGTTTAAACAAAACATATTCAACAGGATTATCTGTGAATAAATAATTCTGCTAGATACAAGCTCATAAAATCCCCAGTTTCAGATTTTTTTTTAGATTCAATCCCAGACATTATTACAGCAAATTGTTCAACCACAAAGACTGACATCAGAACAGAGAAAACATAGAGATGCAGTATTTATCTCTGCTATAAATATCTCAAACACCATATGATGACTCATTCTTTCTCCTGAAAATATTGAAAGTACAGGTTGTATTGAGTCACTTGACTTGAAATGGTAGTTTCTCATTCTTAATCTACGATCTGTGAAAGTCTGTGTTACTGAATTTTCTTACACTTTTTCAATAAAATATAATTTAAACGGGATGTTCTAAATCTACTTATGTTTACGTTGTCTTTAAGTCAAGCAACAGTAGATGAAGACCTCTGATGAAGTCGCCATGAGTGCCGAAACGCGTAAGGACTCTTTAAAGCGGCATTACGTCATCACGCGGAGACACAGTCAGGCCGGATCGTGTCCGGGGCTATTATTGAGGCTGCGAGTATTCAGCTCGCTACATAACGGGACTCCATCTCAACCATCCAGGCTTCCCAGCTGTTCATGAGAAAACCCGTGCAGCAGTATCTCCTCGCAGAACTATCATTGTGGCAGTGATATATTCACAAACACTTTTATATTTTGTAAACCTTGTGATTGAACCTTTTCCGTCCCTTGTTCACCCCCTACATTAAATGTACATGTTACACTATGGGGTTTGTACTCTTTTCTTTTATATATATATATATATATATAATCTCATCATCCTCTTCAGCCCTTGTTGATCCACTGGTGGATGAAGACCTCCCTAATGACCAGATAGAGAGGTTGCAAGCCTCTCTTCTCCGTATTGTCCCGCCAAAAAAATCTGATTTCCCCCATCTTACTTCTGGTCGTCTTCTTGGTCTTATATCTCTTAGAATACAGTTGAGTACCATCTTTATCCAACACTGTTAATTTCAACTTGTGATGTGTCCAGCCCACTGTCATTTTAATTTCTTCACCATGTGATGATGTCAAACTTTTGTTTGCTTCTGAACACATTTCAGTAATTTTTATCTCTTCCGGTAATACTCAGCATACATCTTTCTATATTTATAGTCTATTTTGGGAGGTTAGTGGCCCCTCCCCCCAAGGTTTAAGTTCGCCCCTCCCCACTTCCAAGTTGGCAGGTCAGTTTCATTTTGCTGGGTTACGATAGATCCAATGCTGATTATTTTTCCCCTAATTATAGAGGTAAATAAGAATTTTAACTTAGAGTGTTAGGACCTGCTAACGGTCATGCCTTGAAGTGGCAGCAGGCTTACAACGCTTTGGCGAAAGGGTTAAACTAAATGACCCTTTTTCAAGAGAATATATAGGTATTGCACAGTGTATTTTTGTCACATTGGAAGTAGCTTTGGGCATTTTTGTATGTTTTTTGTTGTATACATTTAGCCACACCCACTGGCACTCCTTTTGACACTTATATACATATATATATTATGTGGTAAGGTTTGGGGTTTCTCAGAGCTTGTTGGGTATCTGTGTGTTTATTATCTTTCTATATGTCTTTGAGTTATCTGAAGCTTTTGAATTATCTTTGCATTTAGGATACAAGTTTCACATCCATACATGCGCACAGGCAGAATACACTGATTGAACATTTTACTTATGAGGCACAGTGGAAGGTTCCCTTGCAAGATTGTCTTGTCTCCATTCTCCTATTAATTTCCTTCAAAAGGTTCCCATTCATTGATACTTGCTGGTCAAGGTAGACATAGTTTTTGACTTATTCTAGCTCTATTCCATTTATTTCAATCTTTGTAGAATCAACGCATTTATTGAACATCACTTCGGGCTTTCTGACATTCATATGGAGGCCCACATTCTTACTTGCTTAGGTGAGTTAACCGATTCGTTGCTGGAGGTCTTCTGGAAAAATAACAATGTTGTCTGCAAATTCTAGAGGACTCAATTATCCACCAATGATTTTGATTACTTTTTAATGCCAATGAAATGTCTTTAAATTATTTGGTGACATGGTGTCTCCCTGGCACACACCCTTGATTATCCTTATCTTGTTTGTGTCTTCACGTAATTTAACGGTTGATGTAGCATTCTTGTAATTGTTCTTTATAATTTCAATGTACACTTCTTCAACACTATTAATGCAATTAAAACGCCTGAGGTGTAAACAGAGTCAAATGCTCTTTGGCTATATATGAATCCTAAGTTGAATGGTAGATCGTAATAATTACTTAGGGAAATCACTTCTTGTACAATTTACCGTAGGAGATGTTCCATTGTGTTGTATTCATTGCAAAATTCCCCTTGTTCTCTAGGCTGGGCAAAATCCAGGGTCTTGTTGCAGCCAATTAGTGAGTATCTTCGTAAAATCTTGTAAATGATCCAAAGTAGACCAATTGGTCTATAGTTCTTGACATCTTCTTTTTTGTCAATGAGGATAACTATGGAAATGCTCCATTGTTATGAAGGGTTTTGCAAGGATTGTCTCTACTATTGTTTCAAGATATCAGTTGTAATTTCATCTACTAATTTTGCAATGAATTCAGTTATAATTTTCTCTACTATTGTTTCAAGATTTCAGTTGTAATTTCATCTTCCCTGGGGCACTCCTCATTCTTCGTGGATTGAATTGCCTTTGCCACTTCTTCTGAAAAGGACGCATTGTACATCATTGGTGCTATCTTCAAGCTCTTCCTCTGTGCCCTGTGTTATATGTGGTTTTGTACACTTTCATATAAAAGTCCTCAACTCTCTTTATGAAACTAGATTAGGATATCTGCGCTTGTGCTGTCCCATAAATGTGATGTACAACTTGTCTTCCCCGTGCAACCGTCAGCAGGAGTACTCCAAATTCTCCTATAATGTGAGCTCCCAAAAAGGAACTCAGAGGTGTACAAAGACAAAAAAGCAGAAATCGCATTGAGGAAAAATATATGGTTTGTATTTGTTAAGACAGTCCTGTAAATGACAACATGATAAAAACAATTATAATTGATAACATAGCAAAGTTTACATGTGCTTAGAAATTGGGAGACCGCAGACCGGATGATCCGGGTATGCAGCCAATGGGTTAAATGTAGTGGGTCCGGACCACAAACACCATCAGCTGAATGAAATAACCTCTCTCTCTCTCTACGGGTCTGGAGCTCCACCAATGAGGACGCGCACAGCCCCCTCACGGGACTTCTACGCGTTTTGCACTTCCGTGCTTCATCACAGTCTTTTACTGTTGATCCATCGTCTTGTTTGAGTAAGATGAATTGCTTCTTCCCAATCAGAAGCCACTGCTTCATCTTCTTTAAGCTTTTGTAATCTCTGTCAGTCTTCTTCACCATATTAGTTACAATGACATGTTCTTACATCTTCAGTTATACACTTACAGATTGTCTTGCACAGCTCTGCATATTGCATTATTTTTCTTGCATTTTGGGTTTACTTTATTTTTTGTTGTTTACTCAGTATCTGCATTGTCTTATCTGATATCTTCTTAATGCTGTTATATACAGTAGTGTGTGCGGCCGTGCGCGCGTGCCTGTTCGAAGGCGCGTGCACGTGCCGCATTTTTATTTTGTGTATACTGTGTACTGTGTATGCTGTGAGCTGTGAAGGTACTGTGTTTATGTGTGTGTATGTGTGTTTGTATATGTGTGTGTGTGTGTGTGTGTGTGTGTATGTATGTGTAATTTATTATTTATTAAAAAAAAAACATTGGTAAAAATAAAATATTTATTAAATTTGTGCAGACACACAAATACATACACACAGACACACACACACACACATATACATCCATACACATGCATACATATATATATATATACACACACACACACACACATACAGTAGAGGCAACGTTTATTCTAACATTTGCCGTAAACTAGTCGGGTTACATTCTGGGTATGTGCTGGGTATGTGCTGGGTATGTTCTGGGCTAGTTTGAGGCACGTTTAAGGCATTTCTGCATTGACTAACGACCCATAGGATTAACACAGCAGGGATCCCTGGCAGTCCTATTCAGTTTGAATGGGACTGCCAGGGACCCCCGCTGTTAATCTGATAGGCCATTAATCAATGCAGAAATGCTGGGGCTAGTTTAAGGAAAGTTTAAGGCATGTATTCAGAATGTACCTGGGTGTTTCCTGGGTTTTTTGGGGAATTGACACTGGTTTTTGTTCGAATAAGAGTTGCCTCTACTGTATACATAAATTCAGCGCCGGTAGCAGCGCGAAAAGATGATTTTCCTTCTCTTCCCCGCTGTCTGGCGGCTCCCCGCTGCCTGCCGTGCGCACGCGCGGCCCTTGTATAGAAGGGCTGGCTGACCTCAGCTATCTATAACTGCTGTGCGCGCGCACGGCGTAGTACGCGGCCGCACTATAGAACCAGCCTTATCCTGTTTTTGTTACCAATTCCTCAAGTTTTTTCTGCCATTTCAACTACAATCGTCATAATTGTTAAAGTTTCCCTATGCATTTCAAGCCAGCTGAAGCAATTTTTCAGCTCAAGTTGAAATGATCTGACATTATTCATGAGGTTTTTGATGTGGACTGTTTTTGTCTCCTTGTTAATCAGTTTTCTTCTTTCTACCATCGCATTAGGATGTAATTTGCAGCAAACCAATCAGTAATTACTTCTTGTAACAAAATGGTTAAGGACTGGCAATCTTCAAGGCCAACAATATCCAATGTAATCTTTTCCAACTAATCTTCCAGCTCTTACAGTGCTGCTTCACTGGAGAAAGTGCAGCTTTCACAGTATGTTGCACCTAAAAGCACAAATGCAACAAATACGTCTTTAAGAATATCCATTTCCACATTCCCACCACTTTGAGGCTGTGAGATAAGGACTTAAGGGATACAGGCACATACACACACAAGTGAAAACAAAAACAGGACTTGCGCACATAAGTGATTTGTGATAGGAAAAGTGATTTACACATAAAAAGGTATGTATAAAATATACAATACAACCTTAATGGGTGAGGTTTTGTGCAGCTGGTCTGTGGGAATGGCTCAAACACCAAAGCTACATGGAGAGGGCGCGTTCCTTCATTCTTTTAATTTGTATCCCCATTGCGGTTTTTATTCGAACATTTGTTCTGCTACGGGACGTGTTTGGGACTCTGTGTGCCGCTGGATTGCTGAGTGTGAGGCAGTGACGCATCAAAGACGCGACCGGCCTAGAGACGCCGCCTGATGACGTCACACGCCGGCGTGGAGTAACCCGGAAGTAGCGTGGCGATCAACCCTTAGGAAATTACTGCTGAGAGCCCCGTGACGGCGTGGGAAGGTTCCCCTAAGCTGAGCTGTTTACTCTGGAATCTTATACCAGCATTCTGAGGGTGAACGTCCTGCAACCGGTGATACAAAAAATATGTGCGCAACCCAAAATTCACCTTACAACAAAATCCACACACTATGGTGTTGAAGTGCAATATTATATGTGCATAGGGTGTTCTAATATATAAATTTATATACAAAACCATATAGGAGGCGTATGCTGCTAAACTGAAAGAGTGGCTCGGCACTCAAAACACTAGGAGAAAAAGACAAAAAGAACAGCGCAAAACGCAATAGTGAAGTAAATAGGTACAAATTATATTTGTGAAAAAATGGTGAGTATTAAGCGTACATTTAAGCAGAAGAATAAAAGCATATCTGTGCAAACATCAGCACAATGTTACCACAATGGAAAGCCTCTGGATGGAGTGATGTAGCCCTCTGGTGCAGCAGCTGTCTTCTGGCAAGTCACAGTGATATCTCTCACTTATCCTGGACCCCTGCAAGCGGCAGCTGCAGCCCTTGAGCTGTTCAGAGTTCCCCCACTTGTAGTGGCATCTGCTGGGCTCGTGGCAGTTCGTTTTTGGCTGTCCTTAGGACACAGTAATGCCTCAGGGCTCTCCTCTCACTATACACACTGCGCGGCCCACGTGGGATCTTCTTCCGGCGCTCGCGCACTCCCGTGACGTCACGGATGACGCGCGATGTGGATTTCAATGGAGAAAGTCCCAAAACAAGTTGCACATTCAGAAAATCGCTGAAAATAGGTTAGGGAGGCTAGGATGGGGAACCAGACCCTGCCAATCTCTATCCAACGCGTTTCGAAGCTACCAAAAGAGCTTCTTCATCAGGGATCCCTGATGAAGAAGCTCTTTTGGTAGCTTCGAAACGCGTTGGATAGAGATTGGCAGGGTCTGGTTCCCCATCCTAGCCTCCCTAACCTATTTTCAGCGATTTTCTGAATGTGCAACTTGTTTTGGGACTTTCTCCATTGAAATCCACATCGCGCGTCATCCGTAACGTCACGGGAGTGCGCGAGCGCCGGAAGAAGATCCCACGTGGGCCGCGCGGTGTGTATAGTGAGAGGAGAGCCCTGAGGCATTACTGTGTCCTAAGGACAGCCAAAAACGAACTGCCACAAGCCCAGCAGATGCCACTACAAGTGGGGGAACTCTGAACAGCTCAAGGGCTGCAGCTGCCGCTTGCAGGGGTCCAGGATAAGTGAGAGATATCACTGTAACTTGCCAGAAGACAGCTGCTGCACCAGAGGGCTACATCACTCCATCCAGAGGCTTTCCATTGTGGTAACATTGTGCTGATGTTTGCACAGATATGCTTTTATTCTTCTGCTTAAATGTACGCTTAATACTCACCATTTTTTCACAAATATAATTTGTACCTATTTACTTCACTATTGCGTTTTGCGCTCTTCTTTTTGTCCTGCAACCGGTGTCTGTATCCTGCTGTGCCTACTGAGTGGTAACATGTCCCTAACATGTCATGCTATTAACCCTTATTGTTGATGTACGTGCAATACTCACCTTTATACTATAAATTATTTTTTAATACACTACACAATGGTTTTTTTGCGCTGTTCTTTTTTGTTTCCACATACACACACAAACACACACACATCATCTTCATTATCTACTCATCACTTCTAAACAATAAGATGGTATGCAGATATTGTAAAGAATAAAAGCTATTAATGAAAACGTGTAGGTCAGATTTTATATTATGTAGTGAATATAGAAAAAAACAGTGCCACATCTAGTTAATCAAAAACCTTGCAGTAGTTATACATACATATATATACACACACACACACACACACACACACACACACACACACACACACACACACACACACACACACACACACACGGCTGTTGGTGGAAAGGGTATTCACAGGAATCCTAAGGTTATAAGTGGGTCTATTGAAGACCAGCATCTGTTGTGCCATATATGTGTGGATATGTAGGGTGATATCTGACAAACAAACAGGGGATATGGAGGGAGGTAATGGGGAACCCACCGGCAAGTGAATCCTCTGTACCAACTTCACAACATCATCCCTGAGGGTCCCACAAGAATAAATATCCCACTGGCTCAGTGCTTGACTAAAGTGTATAATGGTAACACTCAGGAATTGAAGTCCTGGTAAGTTATTCCTGGTGTGTGTGCTTCCTGCTGGCAAGCGATGACAGACACAGGACCCAAAGAATGGCGATGCACAGCAAAGGTGAGAAAAAGCTGGGCGTGAGGCTCGAGAATAAAAAAAACTATTTATTTGTCTCTTTGAGCAAACATATATAGTACAGGTAAGTCCTCTGACACGTTTCACACCTATGTAAGTGCTTTATCAATGAACCATACATGTTTGCTCATAGACCCTAATACATTGTTTTTTATTCTACGAGCCTCGCGTCCACCTTTTCCTTACCTTTGCTTTGCACCGCCATTCTTTGGATCCTTTGTCAGATTTTATATTAAACTACAGTACATTCGTTTGGTTAAAATAAAAAAATTAAATGATCAGACCATAACTAAGTCTACCATATTCTGGTTGTGTGATGCCATCTGCCTTATAGCCCTTAGTCATAACAAACAAGATAGTCCTTACATACAGCAGTTTTTCAATTGAAAAGGGTCAGGAAGACCTTGTGGCCTATGTCAGCCATACTGATCCTGGTGTAAACCCTATAAAGTCTGTTCACAGTATATAGTTAGCACAGTATTACAGTAAGTTGCGATTTATCAACCAAAATGTATTTGATGCAGCACAGAGGTTTCATTATATAGGGTAACAAAACATTTCATATTCACAATATGGCTATTAGAAATAATATTACCCTAATAATGTATAGTTACTAGAACTTGTTAGAAATAGAAAATAAACCTAATTCGGTTTTAATTTAAAGTGTATCATTCAGGTGTTTAGAAATGATCTTACTACCTGGGCTCTTAAGTCCTTGGTAAGCAATCAGCAGTCCTAATTTTCAAGAGTCCCAATAGAGTGTTCTAGGTCAGGGGGGCGCAAACTTTTTTCCCTGCGCCCCCCTGCCGGCTGTCCCCTCACTCCCGCGCCCCCCTCCCAACCCCAACTTACCCGCGCTCCGGCGTAATGACGTCACGTTGCCATAGCAACGTGACGTCACATGACCTCGCAGCGTCATTTTGACGCCGCGTTGCCATGGCGACACAGGGAGGAAGCCACCGGAGCCACGGTAAGTTAAGTTTACAGAGGCCCTGCAGCTCCCCCGGCACTTAATTTAAGTGCCTTCAGGAAGCGCGCGGGGCCTCTGTAAACCCCGCGCCCCCCGTCGGCTGTGTCGCGCCCCCCTGGGGGTCGCGCCCCACAGTTTGCGCACCACTGTTCTAGGTAACCGTTTTCTAAGTGGAATAAGCGCTAGGTGTTTCAACATGTTCACAGTGAATTCATATTCTGTATATTTGCACAACATGCACACATTCTTATTGATACACTGTCATCTCAACAAACTTGTGAAAAAGTTTAGAACCATGCAATGGTGTCTGTTTATTTATTAGGAAATCTAAGTAGCAACTTTCCAAATAAAGTAGTTGGTGATCTGCGTTTCTTACTCTTGCTTGATGACTTGCATGCTGTAGTTATCAGCGTGATTCTAAGCAAGATAAATACCATGCAAGCTAAAAAGAAGAAGAACAGCATACTAATAAGGTTAAATTCTTATCCTGCTTCCTACTAATGCTTTCATTGGTCCTTTTGAAGGTCTATAATTTGTATCTGACTGCAAACCTGTTTAATGGAGATAGAGACATTAGTAGCTGCAGTCAATTTCTCATTAGGAATATATTAGATTCACCTTGTATGCGCATAAACATTATAGCTGTGCAAAAGTTGTCTAAATATTTACTACAACAATGGGAAAGGGGGAAAGGAGTGGAAACCCTCGCATCAGCCTCTAATCAAGAAAGAATTAACAACGGTGCAATAAGGGGAAGGAGCAGAATTATAACAATTAAACAAAAGACACCCTATGGGCAGCACTCGTTGTGAGCAAATATGAATTGGTGATAAATTTAAAATTAAAATGCTTTAATCGTATAATTTAAAATAGATGTCAAAATTGTTGAAAAAATGGTCAACTGACTGTGGTGACAAAATACAAAGAAAACAGACAAAAATATATAAAATACTATAACTGAGATCTAGGGGGGGAGGTGGAGAGCACACCTAGCTGCTAACTAGCAGAAATCAACAATCAAGGACTGTAATGTCTGTTTTCTTTGTATTTTGTTACCACAGTCAGTTGACCATTTTTTCAACAATTTTGACATCTATTTTAAATTATACGATTAAAGCATTTTAATTTTAAATTTATCACCAATTCATATTTGCTCACAACGAGTGCTGCCCATAGGGTGTCTTTTGTTTAATTGTTATAAATATTTACTAACAACTAGCAGACCTAACATTTTCATTAACCCCAGGACAACACATTTAAAAAAGTTAATTTCTCATATACCCTACTCAATGGTTCAGTTGAAATCAGAGTAAATTCTGAGACCCAGTGTTAGCACCTTGTGAACTCAGCTAAATGACTATCGTACATTGCCGTAGGCAGTGAAATTGGATTAGGAGTTATTCAGAGCATGGGTATATATATTTTACTAATGAATTATTTGAATATAATTATAAACCCACCTCTATACATAATATCTATTGCATATAGAAGAAAGCGGTTATTAATATTATGGTTTTTTTACTTTTCCTTCTTGTTCTATATCTTTTGATACAGGGATCATTCATTCGGTCACCATAGAAATGGCCAGTCAGTAAACAAGTGGACAAGCAAAGGGAGAGACCCAGAGATACAAGGATATCGTTAACAAGACACAGAGATCTGTGTATCAGATTCGCCTGGCTGCAGAATTGGGACAAAACTAACATTCAAAAAGTGCAGATGTATCAATGGAAAGAATCCCATTGCTTTCAAGCGTATTTATTATCTTTGATATATCTGTTGCTAGTTTTTGCTCTAGTTTTGTAGCTGGGAGACTTCAATAAATAAACCCCAGGGATGCAAAGGAATAGATCCCGAGAAGTCCGTTAATGACTTAACGAGACGTTAATAACTTTAGTAAACATCTCGTTAAGTGCTAACGGGGAGCTTCAAAGCTCACTAACGATGCGTTAAGTGCCGTTATCAGCCGCCATGAGCCCTGGCGTTATTATAATGGACGTTAGAGCGAATGATATGCAAAAGGGGTGTTCCCTCTAACAACGCACATCCACAGAGCTCTGTTATAGGTAACACAGGAATTTAACGGTACGTTAGTTACTGTAGGTCAGAGCTAAAGGTGGCGTTACTCCCATCCAGACCCTGCAATAGGTCTTTTACAGGGTCTGGATAAGTGTAAGACCACAGTTAGGTATGATTTAACTATCATATTGTTATTTACAGGGTTCTTTTCCTCGCCTGTCTTCTCTCTCTTTTCTGTTTTTACTTTAACACCTATTCAGCGTCTGCATGGGAGTAACGCCACCTTTGGTTAAGACAGGCTTAACGCCATGTTATTTTAAGCTGATGCAAGGTAGTGCTAACTCCACAGGCGTTAAGCCTATGCTAATGAGATCACTTACAGCTGTTGGTTTTGCATATATTTAGCTTTGTGGGTTCCAGTTACACTCAGGGAAGCTAACGGATGTTATCTCTTTAGGTAACGTCATATTAGTAGCCCAGATTTAACAGACTTCTGAGGATCTACCCAAATAATTTGAAACTGTGACATACTGTAGAAACACAGATAACTTAAAATACAGTAAAAGATAGTAAAATGGTAAAATAGAAATACCTTGATGGAGAAATAGATAGTGGGGCTGAGAGATTAAGAGACTTAGGGATACATTCTATACATCTGGAAGCGACCAATCATGTTGTTTTTTTTGTCAAATATCCCCATAGAAGTCTATGGGAAGTTTTGATCCATAACGACTCAAAATACTCCGAAGCGACTGACTGAATCATCCAAAAAAAAAAAAAGATTAAATTGAGTTTATTGAATTACACCCTAAAACAAAATAATGAAACAACTGAGACCTAATAATAGAGACACAAATAGCAAAAGAGAGACACAGCCGCAAAAAGACACAGAAAACAATACAGTGACAGTTATGAAGAGACACAAATGATGAGTCACACAAACAAGGAGACAATGTTACTGTGAATTTAAGTTCCCGACATTTGCTAAAGAGACAGATAATAAGAAAGAGAAGTAATGACCAATAGCCACAAGAGAAACGAAGTTATGCCAGGAAAGTTGAGCATAGACAAAGATAAAATACAAAGAAAAAACAGGGAGGCATCAATCTTCTTCACATCCCCTGTTTCAGTGGTCCTGTGCTGGGAAACCCATGCCTCAAGGACTAAAGAAATTTAACTTTTTGGGAAAAAAACACTGGATACTGTGCACTGGAGAAAATCTGTCATGAATTATGCTCATTGTTTCAATAATCTCAGACGCCTGAGAAATGTGAAAGCTTGCAGAAGACACAAAGGAATGCTGTGTGCATCATCTGATTATATCATGTTTTTTTTTTTTTTTTGCAACACGTGGTACATGGAAAGAAGAAACTCTCATATTTTTTTTTTATATGGCCAATTATGGTATGTTTTTTTCCAAATCAACAAAGAATGTGGATCCATGCCTTTTGATTAGGATAACCGAGCTCTGAAGTGGGCAAACGTGAATCTGAATCAGCCAAACGAGCCTGTGTCTCAGTACCTAAAATAAGATTGTCATTTATTCAGAACACCGATTCATTAGTCATGTAATGTTCCACTTATATACACAGCACAGTGCACAGTGGGGCTCTTCAGCTGGCGACGCGCAGAGGACCTCAGTGTGGCCCTTCGACTCTCAGGTGCCCAATCAACAAGTATAAAAATAGCAGGAGCAAAGTGCAAATTTTCTCAATCAAACTTACTTTAACTATATATTGCCATGCCCAGTAGCACTCCGTTTTGACACTCATATGCAAATATATATATTGTGGTTGCTTTGGGGGTATATAAATTAGGAGCTTACTGGTTTTCTCTGTTTTGCAATCTTGTCCAGCTGGTCACAGCTGATTAAGGGAGGGTGGCTCCTCCTTCCCAGGTTCCAAGCTCACCACCATCCCACTATGCTTCCAAATGGTTAAGGATCATTCATTTTCCACACACGCAGGTCCATGCATGCAGTTTGGTTGCGACAAATCTAATTCAGAGTGCTTTTCCTGGTATTATACAGGTAAATAAGAGCTTCAACCAAACTAAGAACTATGCAGCTAATCAGAACAGCCTTATTATAAAGTTTTCTTCCTGGTATTATACAGGTTATTAAGAATTTGATTAGTGTTAGGACCTGCACATATTTGGTCTACCTTGGCGTTTGGTGTGCAGGCTTAAGATACTTTGGCCAAAGAATCAAACTAAATGATCATATGTTTTTAGTTTAGATATATATATATATATATATATATATATATATATATATATATATATATATATATATATATATATGTACGTACGTACGTACGTACGTACATATATATATATATATATATATATATATATATACATACATACATACATACATACACATATATATATATATATATATATATATATATATATATATATATAGCAACTGTAAATATTACTGTATGTTCATTTGCATGTCTTAGACAGGTCTGCAACCCTGTCTTTCCCCATTGTGGCCCTACTACTACCACTAAATCCTTTCAGATCTGGCTCCTTTGGACAACTGGTTGACGAATCCTGGTGTACAATATGACAAAGTCATGTTTTTATGCCAAATGGGTCTCTATAGCAGCGCTTTAAGAACTTAAATGAGTTGTATGGTACTGAAGGGGTTACACAAATATAAATGATAAAGCGCATTATAAATGATCATATGAATAGATAATTACTATACAGAAAATTAAGCATAAGAAATGTTTATCCAAACTGAAAACACTATTAAAGTTTGTATTTCAATAATAAATGGAATTGAAATATACAACATTACATATCTGTGAAATCCTCAGATTATTTCTGAGATTGCAATAATCTTTTAAGTGGTAAAATAAAACCGCCTTAGCTACATTTAATTAAAGTTCACAGCTGGCTTTCCAAAAGCAAAACATTGGCATTAAAAGCAATAAAGAGGAGGCAAATTATACTTTATGCAATGTAAAAATAGAAAGTCCTTTAATTTGATTTCACCGCACTTTCAATCGTCCATAAAAGTAGTGCCATATTTGGTTTTGTAGCACTCACATCTAACACATGGAGTTGCATATCTTATATACACGGCGTTGCCCGGGATTTCATGTTTTATATGTTTATAAATATCCACTCCCCTTCTCTCTCCGCTCACCCTCTCTCTCTCCGCTCCCCCCCTCTCTGTCCCCATTCCCCTCACCTCTCTCTCTCCCCCGTTCACATCAATCCGGTCCCCCCCTTCACATGGATCCAATCCACCCCCCCCCCCCGTTCACAGCTCCGATTCCCCCCCCGTTCTTAGCTACAGTCCCCCCACAGCCCTTGTCCCCCCTGAGTCTCCTGGAGTACCCTTCACTCTCTCCCCCGGCGGGCGGGAGGGTTGCTGGCGGCTCACTGTTGGGGCGGGCGGGAGTGTTGCTCGGAGGCGGGTCACTGCAGGGGGGACGGGAGGGTTGCTTTGCAGCGGTGGCTCACTTCGGGGGGGTGGGGGGGTTGCTCGGCGGCGGTTCAATGGGGGGCGAGTTGCTCGGCGGTGGTTTGGGGGGGCGGGTTGGTTGTCGGCAGGTTACTTACTGGGGCGCGGGCGGGTTGCTCGGCGGCGGCCCACTGCGGGGGTGGGCGGATTGAGTGGCGGCTTGCTCTGGTCCCCCCGTTCACAGCTCCGGTTCCCCTTGAGTCACCTGGAGTACCCCTCGCTCGGTGGGCGGAGGGTTGCTCGGCGGCTCACTGCTGGGGCGGGCGAGAGGGACGTGATGTCACCCCGCCTCGGTGACAGCCAATGAGAGCCAAGGCCCGTCCCGTAGTCAGCTGAGAGCCAAGCCCCACCCCGCACTCAGCCAATGGAAGCGCGCACAAACTCACAGACAAACAGATTTTGCGTTTTATATATATATATATATATAGATGAAATAAGGTGAAAGCGCTAAGCATGCAACACTTTTAGTGTTTTTTTTTCACAACCACGTGAATGTTTAATAGCTTCTAACATTTCGACCAGGAAATGTATTGCCAGAAAGCACAGCACACATAAGAAAAAGTGATATGTACTGCTTCATTTAGTGTGTCGTTAGCGTATTAGTTTTAAAGGACTTAATAATGTTACAGTGAGTCCAAAATTGCAGCAATTTAAATGGAAATTTAAGGAATTATTTACTAAATTGACAATAATGGCCATAATTTAAAGTTCTCACAAAAGTTATTTAGCATCAGTATTTCTCTGGAGTCGAAAACTGATCAAGGATTTGCCAGTATAGTGTATTATCGTAAGGTTAAAAAAAGAAAACTATCTAAAGCCCTTATTCAATATGGTGTGAATCAGCTTTCCCATGTTGGAGACGTTTTTAGTCCTATTTATGTGACTGGAGCTGATCTCTTCTCGAGCGCTGGGAAGTGTTTTCACAGCATCTTGAACAGCGGCATAAGTGGGACCACCGCTTGACAAGTCCTATTTTCTGCAGGATTTACTTAAAACAACCATATTCTTACAGTCTTGGTGCTGTTTCAATAACAAAAACATCAATGTAGACTGTAAAGAACTTGATTTGTGTGTAATGTTCAATAACGTAATTCAAGGACTAGCAGATTTTTGTTTTTACACTTGACTGAAGTTTCTACTGGATTAATTTAATCTTTAAATTACAGTTTAAGTAATACTTTGATGACAGCAACTCCGCCTACTTAAAGGTCAGCAATTGTACGGAGATCTAAAAGATAACCTATTAGGACTATGAAACACCATTCTTTATAAACATAAGAAGCTATGGGATCTCTTTCTCGGAAGGCTTCTTCAAATTGCAGAGCACAAACACTGGAGGGGCCACTAGTTGCAGATGAATTAACGGCATGTCACATGGGATGTCCCAGATGGTTTCCTCATAGAACCAGGGAGAGGGAAAAGCCAGTTGTGTATGTAATTCTTTAATTACAAGAGAATTACCTTCAACCTTATTTTCATTTGACAATGGTAACTTTTACTGATTGGTATTCTTTTGCTTCCTTGCATAAATATTATAAATACTGAGACCTAAAATAGGCACCCAATAACTCACCGCCAATGCCCTGCCAGACAGGGAAAAAGGCTGAAGAAGACTTTTTTTTAATTATCTTTATTTTGCTACACGTCATTTGTATACTCCCTAAACGATCATTTATATCATGATTGAATGCTGCAGGCTAATACCATATTGATCTGAAAGTGTTAGCTAAATGTTGAAAACACACCTAAAACTGTGCTACATTGTGCACTTAAATGAGCAATATATTGTTTGTCTTAGATCTCGCAGGGAAATTGTTATGTGTTGAGCAGTAATATTGTGACACAAAGGGTGTTATTTATTAAAGTGCGATAGTCCTGATCGGCTATTAAAGCCAATCACAGTTTCGTTAGTAATCCTCAAAATATTACAAAATTCCTTCAGTACTTAATGTTATAAACAATCTACGCAGGAAGAGATTAATCCCCACAGAATCCTACACTACACCGATCCGCGTCTGGTCTCGTTACAATCAATGTCAAATCTAATTTAATAACCTTTAGAAAGTACTGTAGCTCAAGGAATTCTGTTGTGAGCTAATAACAGCGTCACTATACCATTTACATGGAAGAATATTCCGTTTGATGTAGAAAGTTTAAAGATTTCTAATCTGCAACATCACAGAACATGTTTGACTGATTGGCAAAAAGCTTATTGCGTGCTGCATATATATTGTCTGTTACACTTTTTATAGAGATAATATCTTTAAATAATCTAAATTGGGGTGACATTATGGATTGAGTGATTAAATATAAAGAAATAACCCATTACAAATATATGATGGCCATACATTATATTCTTTATGTTTGGCTATTCTGTCACAATTGAAAATATATATTACAAAAGTACAAACTCATTTTATTTGTCTACAGCAGTGGTTTACAACCTTTTTTTGGTGATGGATCCCTATAATAATATTGTGAAATTCTGAAGAACCCCAACCCTCTCTAATAGCGCATCTGAGATCATGAAAAAGAGGAGTGAGTGTTTACAGCGCTCATGCTCAAAGTGAATAATGTAATATAAATTATACTACAGTGACTACTATAACTTTTGCTTAAAAGTGAGGCTGCCTAGGCAAAAAAATGACCAACACAGATCAAACAAACCTAACAACAAATACAAACAGCCGGCACCTAAAATAAAATATCCCAGTGAATAAACTCTGACCAAATGAAGAGTCCAATCACGGTGTTCAAACAGTTCCTGAGAAGGATCTTGACTGGAGTCTCACAGCACATACAAACAAACATGAAAGAAACAGGACTGAAATCACAGGCTCATAGGACAAATCTCCTTCTTTTCTTTGTGTTGGACCTCTTAGGGGAACGCCACACGAGTCCTCCGGAGCTCTGATGCTGCTCTGACGCACACCGCCACCGCGCTCGCAGACCCGCTGGTCACGTGGTGAGCGGATGATGTCACTAGCTAGAGCAACAGCACCAAAGGTCCCGGAAGCCAGTAAAGCTCCTGGCACTCATAGATAGGAATCCCCTGGCTGATCACAGCTCTATGGGGGAATGAGCTTGTAATGCCCACATCCTCAAGAATAAATATAACCACCCTGTGCGTTTCGTGACGGAAGTCACTTCGTCAGGGGCATCATTGAGATCAGATGCATTGTAAGGAACCCCAATCCTCTCGAATAGCGTAGCTGAGATCAGATGCATTGTAAGGAACCCCAATCCTCTTTAATAGTGTGTCATCAGATGCATTGTAAGGAACCCCAATCCTCTCTAATAGTGTGTCTGAGATCAGATGCATTGTAAGGAACCCCAACCTTCTCTAATAGTTCGTCTGAGATCAGATGCATTGTAAGGAACCCCAACCATCTTTAATAGTGTGTCATCAGATGCATTGTAAGGAACCCCAATCCTCTCGAATAGCGTAGCTGAGATCAGATGCATTGTAAGGAACCCCAATCCTCTTTAATAGTGTGTCATCAGATGCATTGTAAGGAACCCCAATCCTCTCGAATAGCGTAGCTGAGATCAGATGCATTGTAAGGAACCCCAATCCTCTTTAATAGTGTGTCATCAGATGCATTGTAAGGAACCCCAATCCTCTCTAATAGCGTGTCTGAGATCAGATGCATTGTAAGGCTGCGCTTATAGTGACAGCGACGTCGCTTCAAAACAAATGTGTTGAAGCCGTTGCGTGTATTCATACCAGGAGCGACGTGGAAGCGCAACGGAGTGACGGATTGGTCGCGATTGCTGGAAGTCACTTCAATTTGATTTTTCCAGCAAACGTAGCGTGATGTCAGCGTCGCCGTCGCCGGTACTATAAGCGCAGCCTAAGGAACCCAAACCCTCACTAATAGTGCGTTTGAGATCAGATGCATTGTAAGGAAACCCAACCCTCTCTAATAGCGTCTGAGATCAGATGCATTGTAAGGAACCCCAACCCTCTCTAATAGCGCGTCTGAGATCAGATGCATTGTAAGGAACCCCAACCCTCTCTAATAGCACGTTTAAGATTACGTGCATTGTCAATTTTTCTGTATTTGTATTTTTCTGTATTTGGTAAAAATGTTACCTGAAAATTATAGGGAACCCTTTAGGGAAGCCTGGGGAACCGAAGGCTTCATAGAAACCCTGGTTGAAAAAAACTATTCTACAGACTTAAAGCAGAAAACTGCTGTTGTGGTTTTCTGTCACAGAAAAGTTTTCTTTCCCCAGCTAGTTTGGAGATATCAGCGATAAATAGGAAGAATATTTTTGGTATTTCACAAATCACTGATGGGAGCTGACAACTCTGCACCTACAGTACAAATCTACTTAGTACCTTCAAATCTGCCAGGATTTGACCAGGTAATATTGAATAAGAAAATTGCGGTTCACCAGCAATGCATCTCAATCCATTAGTGAAAACCCGTAGTAGTGGCACACCTGGTGCTGTATTGGCCCACATAATTTTCTTGTAGTCCCTCCCACTCTTCACTATTTTAGAGATATTGCCCAGGCCTCACCTAGTTGTTCACATGCAGGGCCGCCATCAGCTTGTACAGGCCCCAGCACCTTGAGCCCCATGGTTATTAAGCAGGGGGTGCGGAAAGGTTGGGGAGAGAAGGAGGGTAGTGGGCTTTCGGCCCAGCAGTGAAGGAGGGGAGCACTGTCCCAGCCAGTAGGATGATCATGGAAGGTCACGATCAGGGCCCTACGTCTTTTTTAACTAATCAAATAGTAGTGAGATTGGCAGATTCATTGCCATTGTAACTAGTAATGCTGGGGGAGTCATGACAAGATCAATGAAGAATTAATAATTCTCTGTGCTAGCACCACTTTTAACAAAGCTCATTAACACCAATTTAAATATTCCCAAACTGCCACGAATATTGAACATATACCACATATAAAATACAGCAGATAAATAATGCCCACTATCATCTCTTCTTTTATTTTCTTTCTATTGTCAAAGCCAACAAGCCCCAAACACATGAAAAAAAGTAATAAATCCCTCAATTTCCTGATCGCTACCTTGCTTTTAATTCTGGCTGCCCTTAGTGTAGATTGTGATCAGCATTCAGCAAATCAAAACTGGGAGGTTTTGTTGACGATGAACCATTTTCTTTCTTTTCATCTTCTCCAAGACTGTTTCATTTCCCATCAAAACCTAAATGATCTATTTTGTAACGTTAAGCAGTTAATGACATAATCACCTATATAAAGCATCCAAAAGATACAGACGTAGCTAGACTTACAGCCTCGTGCTGCAAAACACCAAGTCTAAACCCCAAGCATTTATTTCCCTGCAGCTCCCTTACAGCTGACAAATATCGTAGGCGCAGATATTCGTGCGCTACCTGCCGGCCACACGTATGAACAGCAGTAACAATTATAATTCTTCTGGCTGACCACAGCCAGACTGCAGACCAGCCTTGGCACGCCCGCAGACGAAGCGCCGACAACAAAGTGTTCATGTGGTTGTCATCTCGCACCTTCTCGCGGTCATAGGTCATGTAAGTCTTACTGCTACATCTGTACGGAGATAATAATTGTTCAAGACCAACAACTAATAGGCTCTGTCTCAAGACCCGCTCTCTCTAGCAGTGAACCAATTGTATCTAGTAACTGCCCAGTCAATCATATTCCAGGAACTACATTGCCCAAAAGGCTGTGCAAGAACTGAATTAAATAGCCCAGTGCAAGAGATTGATTACAAGAGAACAGATCGATCTGCAGCTTAGCTAATCACTTGTCAGTGTGCAGACTGTATTGATGCACATATTGAATGGGATTTTTTTATTTTTTATTTTTTTAAATGGCAACTTAAACTGCAGCTTTAAGCAACCTAAAACTAAAAGTACTCACCAAAATGCACTGTATGTGATGTGCTTATAATAAGGTGTTATCTTTGTATAATATTTTACATTATAAACTTGAAAGCAATTAAAATAAAAGGGATCCATTAAAAATTGAAAATGTTCAAATATATAGAAATTCATGTTTAATCATTCTTCTGAAATATGAGATTGCTGCAAGAGACGTACAGATCTGATCTTTATCATATGTAAAAATGACTAATGATGTATTTAGGTGACTAAAACACCGCAATCTCCTCTGTATTTCTGACGTGCACAGATCCCTGGGCTCTGGGATGAAAATCTAGTTCTAGAAAACGTACAGAAATGCGGTGTGTGGATTTACTGTACGTTCCCAGCATCAAATAGTTTAGCAATAGTCTATGTGAAAGCACATTTCCAGGTGATAACATTGAACCAGTGTTTCAGATAAAAGTAGCAATAATAATTCACACATCAATGTCTGTAAATGACAAATATTAAACAATAGCTTAACAATAGCTTTGGAAAACAAGTACATTAAGAATATACACGTTTTTGGCAAGGCATGTTATATATTTATCATGCATGCATTTTATTTGGTAAAGTAATGAAGACTTTGCTTACTTGGTAGAAAATAATCAACGCTGGCTTTTTAGCAAACAGAACTCAGATGTTGCTTCGTTCTGATGTCATTAATCTCCATGGAAACATTCTAAGAAGGGCTGCAAGTCAGTGATAGGTGCTGTGACCGCACTGCACACCAGCAGAAAGGAAGGAAAGAAAAAGGCCTTGTGCCTGATGTACTATATTCCTGCTGTGTTTTGTTGCCTGGCTCAGGAGAGTAAGTTAGATGTTTTTAACAGTTCTAAAGAAAGATGTGCCTTACATGTAGTCCGCTATCAGTTAGCTCAGAATGCAGCATTAATATTCATGGGTCATCACTGTATAATTAAGGGTTTCTGTCACTTTACAAACCGGGCACACTTGAGTTTTCAAACTTAGGGGCCTATTCTATAGACCTCAATAAGCCACTTATCGAGGTCTTATCAGCCAAAATGCCTACTGCTACTTCAGTAAGCCTCATAAGTGGGCGATAAAGGCATAAATCGCCATTTTTTCAGCCGTCCAAAACAGATCGCCGGGTGAGCGGCGATAAGCCACTTATTGGCAGGTTCTGAAACTCATGCAATTCTAGTAGCCTCGATTAGTTTATCGAGGCGAATCCTCACGCCAAGATAAACGAACCCCACCTATAAAGAACTTTAGGCAAGGAACGTGTGCTCGGAGAGTACGCACGCTGGCTGAAGTAAAGAGCCAGAAACGTTTAGAACTGCCAGAATTTTTTTAAGTAAAAAAGTTTAATTGAGACAGTTAGGAGTCAAAATAGGCAATCAGATAAGTGCACAGGTAAAATAGAAAGGTACGGAAAATAGTACATACAGTACAAAAATCAGTAAATCAGTAAATTGTAGATGAATATAGTATCGGGAGAGCAATAGGCAAGAGAGAGAGCGAAAGAAAGTGGGAAAGAGTGAGAGTAGAAAGGAAAACACACAGAAAAGCCCATGAAAGACACTAGTGACCTAGGTCACAAACAGCATTAGTGAAGTACACAAAATAAAGCCATGGGGCACGCAAGTCAAAGACATTAGTTAGATACAGTAGCGACATACTTTATCGCACTAAATGCCGGCGGCATGCCGGGATCTACCCCAGCTGCCGCCAGTAATAACCGCGCGCCGCCGCGTTTCCCCCACGCACCCCCCCTCCAACTCGCGCGCAACTTATTATGCTTCCGGACCCCGAGCCCGGCTTCTGCTCTGCCCCTCTGCTTCCCCGCACCCCCGCTTACCTTAATTTGATGTCCAAGGGTGTCGGGGAAGCCTGGGGAAGCCGGGGAAGACGGGGAAGCCGGGCGCGCATGTGACTGTGACGTCACAGTGCGCCGCCACGCGCCGCGGCTACCCGCTTCCCAGCCTCATACAGCCAGCGGCATTTGCTCGAATAAGAGCTGCCGCTGCTGTACATTAGCTATTAGTGTCAGAAAAAAAAGTAATGATGGATAACCAAGACCAAAAAGAGTTCACCAACGAGATCCGGTTGTTCCAGGAGCTGGGGAATGTCTCCAGAGAGCTTCCACGAGCTTTGCTTACCCAGCAAAGTTGATCAACAGCCATCAACACATAATTATTACGGTCTCAAACCAGACTGCAAAAGGCTAATGAAGGCCTACTTTGCTGCTCTTCAAGAAACCCTCCAAAAATATCATAATTAGAGTATCTCAAAGAATATAACGCAAATTAAGGTCTGAACAGGTGAATTAGGAAGCTGAACTCCCATTTAAAGTAAAGTAAAGCTCTACTGGGTAACCACTGTGGTGAGGTTAAAACGGTGTGGAGTGAATTACAATGTATTATTTTCAGAAGTCTATTTAAGTTTATTTTAAAAATATATACAAGTACTGTGTGGTTTCCCCACACTCAGAATTGTTTATCTGTTCGGCCTATCTCTTTGGGTGTCTGGTAGATTGCAAGTTCTTTGTGCGGGCTGCTCTGAGGAGGGTTGCTGAGGGAGCCACATAGAAACATAGAATTTGACGTCAGAAGAAACCTAGTCTGTCCATTTTCCCATCTGCTGTAAAACCGCAGACCCTGTTTAATCTTACTTTCTTCCATATGACCTATTGGGTTTGGAGTTATGAATCCTTTTAAAATGTAATGGTGCACTATGTGACTCCAAACCTAATGTGATGTTTCTTATGTGTTCCAGTATCCTCACTCCCAATAGGTCTCATGTATTTAGGATTAGAACAAGTAAACCACAATTGGAGAGGTGGTAACAGAACATTACATCTATCACAACGTTAATCCTTTTGGATACACCAATTAAATACACTACAACCACATGGTTTAAACATGCATTTTGATATTAATGCTTTTCTGTATGATTCATATTCAGCATTTGTCCCTTTCCACCATCATTTTTATATTGAGACACGGTTTTATTAATGTGTAATCACTTTTATATTTATTAATCCCCTAAATTATTGGTCGTTAGTATCGATTATAGATTACACTTTCCTTATAGCTTTCTCTATTTTGCAACACCATTTATAATAGATCTTTTAAGTGGAGCAGGATATATGCTACTTTCCTTTATTCAGGCTAATATTTTTGATACATTAATGTGTATATATATTTATATAAATTGGTATTTTTTCATGGTTTATTCTAATGCATTGATTCTTCTATTTTAGGTTATGTCTGCATGTGGATGTTTGTATTTTTCTTTGGCATTTTTTATTTAATATATGTAATGATTTTATATATTAAGTTTATTAAATGTTAGTTTAAATTTAGATTAAATTTGCTATAGATGGTTTTATGTAAGTCGATGTATAATAAGTTCACCACCCTAGAGTGACACTACTTTTGGTACCTGTGAAGTTCTTTTTGTACTATCAATCATATCCCTGCCTGCAGAGTCCATCGGAAGCAGTGCAGGGTTTCTCTTTGTTTAAATTTTTGTCGGCTTGATCGCCGGTGTGACGCGGGATGTCATGACGTCACTGACGTCATCCGTGATGACGTCAAACACCAGTGATATCGGAGGGAGATTTAAAAGAAGAAGACAGGCACAAGGAAAATTAGAATTTAACTAATGATGAAGCTCTTTGAGTGAAACGCGTTTGGTGAGCGTGCAGAGCTAATTACAGACCCCCAAAGTGTTTGGTTAACTATTCTGAGGATCCTGGGCCAGTCCTTTCCCCTACCTGGATTTGGATATCGTTTTCTGTGGGTGGCAACCACAGATGTTCATACCAGTGTTGCAGTCCTCCACTACCATTTGACCCAGGGTGGTCCAATTGCCTGTACCTACAGCACTTTTGTGGGTATTACCTTTTTTACTATATATAAAAAAACAAATGTCACTATTTGTGTCCTCTCTGTTCTGTTCCTTTATATATTTATTCCTGTTCCTGATTCCTGTAACTCAAAGTTTACTTGAAGAATCTTATCCTGAGTTGGTGACACGGAACAAACACACCGCCTGTATTTATCTTCACATTTGTGAGTGAGAAACCTATGCAGTGTCACTGTAATGGCTAATTAGCTGTACAATATTGCACTATATTCTTTTGGGGGGTTTTTTTCACGTCATTTTGGGAGTATTTGCGCTCTTTTTTTTTATTGCTTTAGTTACCTGTTTTGGACTTTGGATTGAGTCCTTTTTCTGGAGCTGCACTACTTCCAATAGTAATATACTTTTGTCAATATATCTCAAGTGTGCCCACAGGGTTTTTCATTTTTATTTTAAACATTGTGTGCGCTTGAACTCTTTCTTTGCCTCATGTCAGTCAATTGATGTAAAATAGGAAATATTACTTATACAGCTTTACCCCGATATAGTGCGGTCCTCGGGGGCCACCCGCGACCACCGCGTTATAAACGGTCGCGGAAAAAAATGGCCGCCGGTTTAAAAAAAAAAAAAATTGTGGTGGTACCGTGTCCCCCGGAGGGGGAAAGCTGAAAACTCTCCCAGCGTTCCCAGACCCGGTGGGGCAGCAGCAACAGCACACAGCACTTACCCGGCATCTGGCAGCTCTTCTCCCTGTCTCTGCTTCCTGCTTCTGCTTCTGTCTTGCGAGAGCAAGCTCCCTTAAAGAGACAGTGTGTCTCTGTGTGTCTGTGTGTGTGTGTGTGTGTGTGTGTGTGTATTTGACTGTGTGAGACTGTGTGTGCAGTGTGTGCAGTGTGCTGTGTGTGTGTAGTGTGCTGTGAGTGTGTGCAGTGTGCTATGAGTGTATGCAGTGTGCTGTGCAGTGTGCTGTGTGTGTATGCAGTGTGCTGCGTATGTGTGCAGTGTGCTGTGAGTGTGTGCAGTGTGCTGTGAGTGTGTGCAGTGTGCTGTGAGTGTGTGCAGTGTGCTGTGAGTGTGTGCTGTGAATGTATGCAGTGTGCTTTGAGTGTGTGCAGTGTGCTTTGAGTGTATGCAGTATGCTGTGAGTGCATGCAGTGTGCAGTGAGTATATGCAGTGTGTGTGCAAAATAAAATTTTAATTTTTTTTTTAATTCGGGGTCCACGCTCAAACCGCGTTATAGCGGATCGCGCTATAACGGGGTTGAGCTGTATGTGTTAATAACTAGCTTGGATCAGTTTAATCTTTTTTTTTCTTCTGGAACCTGAATTATGCACTAAAACACCCATCTTGCAACATGCACCATAATTGACCAGTGCAGATAAGCACTAATGGCATTTGTATCTACATAATGTATCATCAACCTTGTGTGCAGGATTTTACAGATTTAGCATTAAACAAATAAAAGTACAGGGGGTTGTTGTACAATCAAGGGGTAATAGTGGCAGACATAAACAGTCCACTTTGAGATAAAGGAATCCATACCACTAATAGCTTAAAGACCCAGGTCTTACAATGCTAGACTTACGAAGGTATTTGGAGTATGAGTAAAATGTATTAGGTTTATGCTGCATGTGTATTTAGACAGGTTACCGGCGTGTTTTTCCAGTCTAGTGAAAAGCTTTATTATTTTCAGACAAAATCAGAAGATGGGTGGAAAATAAATTTCACAAGCACTGATTGGAAGGGAATCCTAAGGTATAATTTGGAGTCAGCAGCTAAGCCAAATAGGAGAGAAAGTTGGAGACCTTCCGAGCAGTAGGCTTCACAGCATATTGAAAAGGAGCCACAGGGAATTAGTTGTATAATGTGGAATGAAAGAACCTTCATGGATAGGAAGAATGCATTGTAGATAATATGGAATGCAATTAAAATCTAACAGACTCATTCATAAGTAGGAAAGAAGTAGAGGCTGATCTTCGAAGTGAGATGATTCGAATATCAGCCTTTTGAATAAATTATAGCAATGAAAGCTGCGATACAAAGAGGTACAAAAGGTTATACTAGCCAAGATGGGAGAGAATGGGAGCATGTTACCGCTATCGGGCCAAAACTGAAAGATTTTGTAGCATACATGCTTGGTAGTGACGATTGAGTTGTTCAGCTTTTTTTTTTTTTCAACTTTGGAACATTTTATGTAAAAGATCATCAAAAATACTCAGTTACTGATAATACAAAAAAATCTATTATTTATTCAACTTTGTCAGTTTTCCCCAAAGTCATCTGAAGCCATCCCAATCTTAACAATATAATACATTTACAATAGATATAAAACATGTATTAATCAATGTCATCCTAATAATATAATAATAATAATAATAAAACAATATTCAACAATATAAGAAACATCTATACTGTACTGTCATTATTACAGGCATAAGTCTAATGGCAATTGTAGTCATAATTATTTTGGGGCTTGCCATTTTATCCCAAAAATTAAATGATGACTTTTGGGTAACGGTATTTTCACTCTTATAGTATTTGTCACTGATTTTTTTTTATGATAAAGCTGATACTAAACAATCTTTGATTAGACCTGTTCTTACAACCTAATGGAAGATAAAAAAAAAAACTCGCTCAAATTCCTCCCAGATCCAAATAGGACCCTTCCCATCATATTTGCCAGACTACATCTCATTAAACTGGATTTAGATTTGAAGATAGTGGTTACCATGCACAAACCCTGCTAATTCTTCATTAGATGTAGCCTACAAAAGGTTACCTACCAACTGGAACGTGAGCAGCTTGATAACAGCAGACTACTTAATCAGAGGTGCTTGGTTCTCCAACTGCAAAACAGAAGAAAACATAAACTAAATATTACTAGTCCACTCAATGTTTTAATAGTATTGCCCCGACAGAATATTCACAAAATTCCTAACACCTGAATATTTAACTTGCCTGAAAAAACAGGGTGGTAGGAATAAATGCATTGAAATGAAAGAAGCATTGCCCCAGGATCTCATAGCAAATTGGAAAAGCACTGCGAATCCCAAAAATGACAAAGGACAAGCTATTTCTAAAATACTGAATGTAATAAAAAGAAAGAGCATTTGTGGGGACTTCAATTATAGCACTTTCAGGCCATTTTTTAACCTTAATTTTATTTATCGTAGTGTAAACGTGCAGACTGTTTTTAGTTAAAAGGGCTATTGACTTGGTTTTATTCATATAATTTGAGTTGCACTGAAGTACCTGATGTTCTAATTCAGCCGGAAAGAGCCAAATGAAGTTGACAAGCAAGGAAGATCCTGGGGCAGTGCAGTCGCAGAGGATGTGTGCTTACAAGGGGACCTTTTCAGACTTTGTTTTCTTGAAATTCAAACTAAAGGC